>NW_026562469.1:1200000-1224891 GCF_027474105.1 Poeciliopsis prolifica | reverse complement strand
TGCAGCGGCTCCATGCAGAGACTAAATGCAGCGGCTCCATGCGGCGGCTCCATGCAGTAGCTAAATGCGGCGGCTCCATGCGGCGGCTCCATGCAGCGGCTCCATGCAGCGGCTAAATGCGGCGGCTCCATGCGGCGGCTAAATGCGGCGGCTCCATGCCATGCGGCTAAATGCGGCGGCTCCATGCAGCGGCTCCATGCGGCGGCTCCATGCGGCGGCTCCATGCGGCGCTAAATGCAGCGGCTCCATGCAGGCTAAATGCGGCGGCTCCATGCAGCGGCTAAATGCGGCGGCTAAATGCGGCTCCATGCGGCGGCTAAATGCAGCGGCTAAATGCAGCGGCTCCATGCGGCGGCTCCATGCAGCGGCTAAATGCAGCGGCTCCATGCAGCGGCTAAATGCGGCGGCTACATGCGGCGGCTACATGCGGCGGCTCCATGCGCGGCTAAATGCGGCGGCTCCATGCGGCAGCGGCTAATGCGGCGGCTCCATGCGGCGGCTAAATGCGGCGGCTCCATGCAGCGGCTAAATGCGGCGGCTAAATGCAGCGGCTAATGCGGCGGCTAATGCGGCGGCTCCATGCGGCGCTAAATGCGGCGGCTCCATGCGGCGGCTCCATGCAGCGGCTAAATGCAGCGGCTCCATGCGGCTAAATGCGGCGGCTCCATGCAGCGCTAAATGCGGCGGCTCCATGCAGCGGCTAAATGCGGCGGCTCCATGCGGCAGCTAAATGCAGAGGCTCCATGCAGCGACTAAATGCGGCGGCTCCATGCAGCGGCTAAATGCAGCGGCTGCAGCGGCTAAATGCGGCGGCTAAATGCGGCGGCTCCATGCGGCGGCTCCATGCGCGGCGGCTCCATGCAGCGGCTAAATGCGGCGGCTAAATGCAGCGGCTCCATGCGGCGGCTCCATGCGGCGCTAAATGCAGCGGCTCCATGCGGCTAAATGCGGCGGCTCCATGCGGCTCCATGCGCGGCTAAATGCGGCGGCTCCATGCGGCGGCTAAATGCAGCGGCTCCATGCAGCGGCTAAATGCAGCGGCTCCTATGCAGCGGCTAAATGCGGCGGCTCCATGCAGCGGCTAAATGCAGCGGCTCCATGCGGCGGCTCAATGCGGCGGCTCCATGCAGCGGCTAAATGCGGCGGCTCCATGCGGCGGCTCCATGCAGCGGCTAAATGCGGCGGCTCCATGCGGCGGCTAAATGCGGCGGCTCCATGCGGCGGCTAAATGCGGCGGCTCCATGTGGCGGCTAAATGCGGCGGCATGCGGCGGAAATGCGGCGGCCCTGCAGCGGCTCCATGCAGCGGCTCCATGCAGCGGCTAAATGCAGCGGCTCCATGCGGCGGCTAAATGCGGCGGCTATGCGGCGGCTAAATGCAGCGGCTCCATGCAGCGCTAAATGCGGCGGCTCCATGCAGCGGCTAAATGCGGCGGCTAAATGCGGCGGCTAATGCGGCGGCTCCATGCGGCGGCTAAATGCAGCGGCTCCATGCAGCGGGTCCATGCAGCGGCTAAATGCAGCGGCTCCATGCGGCGGCTCCATGCGGCGGCTAAATGCGGCGGCTCCATGCGGCGGCTAAATGCAGCGGCTCCATGCAGCGGCTCCATGCGGGCTCCATGCGGCGGCTAAATGCGGCGGCTCCATGCAGCGGCTAAATGCAGCGGCTCCATGCAGCGGCTAAATGCGGCGGCTCCATGCGGCGGCTAAATGCGGCGGCTCCATGCGGCGCTAAATGCGGCGGCTCCATGCGGCTCCATGCGCGGCTAAATGCAGCGGCTCCATGCAGCGGCTAAATGCGGCGGCTAATGCAGCGGCTAAATGCGGCGGCTAAATGCAGCGGCTAAATGCAGCGGCTCCATGCGGCGGCTCCATGCGGCAGCTAAATGCAGGCTCCATGCAGCGGCTAATGCGGCGGCATGCAGCGGCTAAATGCGGCGGCTAATGCAGCGGCTAAATGCAGCGGCTCCATGCGGCGGCTCCATGCGGCGCTAAATGCGGCGGCTCCATGCAGCGGCGGCTCCATGCGGGCTAAATGCAGCGGCTCCATGCGGCTAAATGCGGCGGCTCCATGCAGCGGCTAAATGCGGCGGCTAAATGCGGCGGCTCCATGCGGCGGCTAAATGCAGCGGCTAAATGCAGCGGCTCCATGCGGCGGCTCCATGCAGCGGCTAAATGCAGCGGCTCCATGCAGCGGCTAAATGCGGCGGCTAATGCGGCTAATGCGGCGGCTCCATGCGGCTAAATGCGGCGGCTCCATGCGGCGGCTAAATGCGGCGGCTCCATGCGGCGGCTAAATGCGGCGGCTCCATGCAGCGGCTAAATGCGGCGGCTGCAGCGGCATGCGGCGGCTAAATGCGGCGGCTCCATGCGGCGCTAAATGCGGCGGCTCCATGCGGCGGCTCCATGCAGCGGCTAAATGCAGCGGCTCCATGCGGCTAAATGCAGCGGCTCCATGCGGCGCTCCATGCGGCGGCTCCATGCAGCGGCTAAATGCGGCGGCTCCATGCGGCGCTAAATGCAGCGGCTCCATGCAGCGGCTAAATGGCGGCTCCATGCAGCGGCTAAATGCAGCGGCTCCATGCAGCGGCTAAATGCGGCGGCTAAATGCGGCGGCTCCATGCGGCGGCTCCATGCGGCGGCGGCTCCATGCGGCGGCGGCTCCATGCAGCGGCTAAATGCAGCGGCTAAATGCAGCGGCTCCATGCGGCGGCTCCATGCGGCGCTAAATGCAGGGCTCCATGCAGCGCTAAATGCGGCGGTTCCATGCAGCGGCTCCATGCCGCGGCTAAATGCGGCGGCTCCATGCGGCGGCTAAATGCGGCGGCTCCATGCGGCGGCTAAATGCGGCGGCTCCATGGGCGGCTAAATGCGGCGGCTCCATGCGGCTAAATGCGCGGCTCCATGCAGCGGCTCCATGCAGCGGCTCCATGCAGCGGCTAAATGCAGCGGCTCCATGCGGCGGCTAAATGCGGCGGCTAAATGCAGCGGCTCCATGCAGCGCTAAATGCGGCGGCTCCATGCAGCGGCTAAATGCGGCGGCTAAATGCAGCGGCTCCATGCGGCGGCTCCATGCAGCGGCTAAATGCAGCGGCCATGCAGCGGCTAAATGCGGCGGCTACATGCGCGGCTCATGCGGCGGCTCCATGCAGGGCTAAATGCGGCGGCTCCATGCGGCGGCTAAATGCGGCGGCTCCATGCGGCGGCTAAATGCGGCGGCTCCATGCAGCGGCTAAATGCGGCGGCTAAATGCAGCGGCTAAATGCGGCGGCTAAATGCGGCTCCATGCGGCGCTAAATGCGGCGGCTCCATGCGGCGGCTCCATGCAGCGGCTAAATGCAGCGGCTCCATGCGGCACTAAATGCAGCGGCTCCATGCGGCGGCTCCATGCGGCGGCTCCATGCAGCGGCTAAATGCGGCGGCTCCATGCGGCAGCTAAATGCGCGGCTCCATGCAGCGCTAAATGGCGGCTCCATGCAGCGGCTAAATGCAGCGGCTCCATGCAGCGGCTAAATGCGGCGGCTAAATGCGGCGGCTCCATGCGGCGGCTCCATGCGGCGGCTCCATGCGGCGGGCGGCTCCATGCAGCGGCTAATGCAGCGGCTAAATGCAGGCGGCTCCATGCGGCGGCTCCATGCGGCGCTAAATGCAGAGGCTCCATGCAGCGACTAAATGCGGCGGCTCCATGCAGCGGCTCCATGCAGCGGCTAAATGCGGCGGCTCCATGCGGCGGCTAAATGCGGCGGCTCCATGCGGCGGCTAAATGCGCGGCTCCATGCGGCGGCGGCTCCATGCGGCGGCTAAATGCGGCGGCTCCATGCAGCGGCTCCATGCGGCGGCTCCATGCAGCGGCTAAATGCAGCGGCTCCATGCGCGGCTAAATGCGGCGGCTAAATGCAGCGGCTCCATGCAGCGCTAAATGCGGCGGCTCCATGCGCGGCTAAATGCGGCGGCTAAATGCGGCGGCTAAATGCGGCGGCTCCATGCGGCTAAATGCAGGCGGCTCCATGCAGCGGTCCATGCAGCGGCTAAATGCAGCGCTCCATGCGGCGGCTCCATGCGGCGGCTAAATGCGGCGGCTCCATGCGCGGCTAAATGCAGCGGCTCCATGCAGCGGGTCCATGCAGGGTCCATGCGGCGGCTAAATGGCGGCTCCATGCGGCTACTGCGGCTCCATGCAGCGGCTAAATGCGGCGGCTCATGCGGCGGCTAATGCGGCGGCTCCATGCGGCGGCTAAATGCGGCGGCTCCATGCGGCGGCTCCATGCGCGCTAAATGCGCGGCTCCATGCAGCGGCTAAATGCGGCGGCTCCATGCAGCGGCTAAATGCGGCGGCTAAATGCAGCGGCTAAATGCAGCGGCTCCATGCGGCGGCTCCATGCGGCGCTAAATGCAGGGCTCCATGCAGCGGCTAAATGCGGCGGCTAAATGCGGCGGCTAAATGCGGCGGCTATGCAGCGGCTAAATGCAGCGGCTCCATGCGGCGCTCCATGCGGCGCTAAATGCGGCGGCTCCATGCAGCGGCTCCATGCGGCGGCTAAATGCGGCGGCTCCATGCGGCGGCTAAATGCGGCGGCTCCATGCAGCGGCTAAATGCGGCGGCTAAATGCGGCGCTAAATGGGCGGCTCCATGCGGCGGGCGGCTCCATGCAGCGGCTAAATGCAGCGGCTAAATGCAGCGGCTCCATGCGGCGGCTCCATGCGGCGCTAAATGCAGAGGCTCCATGCGCGACTAAATGCGGCGGCTCCATGCAGCGGCTCCATGCGCGGCTAAATGCGGCGGCTCCATGCGGCGGCTCCATGCGGCGGCTAAATGCGGCGGCTCCATGCAGCGGCTAAATGCGGCGGCTCCATGCAGCGGCTCCATGCGGCTAAATGCGGCGGCTCCATGCAGCGGCTCCATGCGGCGGCTAAATGCGGCGGCTCCATGCGGCGGCTAAATGCGGCTCTAAATGCAGCGGCTAAATGCAGCGGCTCCATGCGGCGGCTCCATGCGGCGCTAAATGCAGAGGCTCCATGCAGCGGCTAAATGCGGCGGCTATGCAGCGGCTAAATGCGGCGGCTATGCAGCGGCTAAATGCGCGGCTCCATGCGGCGGCTCCATGCGGCCGCTAAATGCGGCGGCTCCATGCAGCGGCTCCATGCGCGGCTAAATGCGGCGGCTCCATGCGGCGGCTAAATGCGGCGGCTCCATGCAGCGGCTAAATGCGGCGGCTCCATGCAGGCGGCTCCATGCGGCGCGCTCCATGCGGCGCTAAATGCAGGGCTCCATGCAGCGGCTAAATGCGGCGGCTAAATGCGGCGGCTAAATGCGGCGGCTAAATGCGCGGCTAAATGCGCGGCTCCATGCGGCGGCTCCATGCGGCGGCTCCATGCGGCGGCTCCATGCGGCGGCTAAATGCGGCGGCTCCATGCGCGGCTAAATGCGGCGGCTCCATGCAGCGGCTATGCGGCGGCTAAATGCGGGCTAAGCGGCGGCTCCATGCGGCGGGCGGCTCCATGCAGCGGCTAAAGCAGCGGGCTAAATGCAGGCTCCATGCGGCGGCTCCATGCTGCCGCTAAAGCACTCCATGCAGCGACTAAATGCGGCGGCCATGCAGCGGCTCCATGCCGCGGCTGTAAATGCGGCGGCTCCATGCGGCGGCTCCATGCGGCGCTAAATGCGGCGGCTCCATGCGGCGGCTAAATGCGGCGGGCTCCATGCAGCGCTCCATGCTGTAGCTAAATGCGGCTCCATGCAGCGGCTCCATGCGGCGGCTAAATGCGGCGGCTCCATGCCGGCTAAATGCGGCGGCAATGCAGCGCTAATGCAGCGGCTCCATGCGGCGGCTCCATTGCGGCAGCTAAATGCGGAGGCTCCATGCAGCGGAAATGCGGCGGCTAAATGCAGCGCTAAATGCGGCGGCTAATGCAGCGGCTAATGCAGCGGCTCCATGCGGCGGCTCCATGCGGCGCTAAATGCGGCGGCTCCATGCAGCGGCTCCATGCGGCGGATAAATGCGGCGGCTCCATGCGGCGCTAAATGCGGCGGCTCCATGCAGCGGCTAAATGCGGCGGCTCCTGCAGCGGCTCCTATGCAGCGGCTCCAAATGCGGCGGCTCTGCAGCTAAATGCGGGCTCCATGCGCGCTAATGCGGCGGCTCCATGCAGCGGCTAAATGCAGCGGCTCCATGCAGCGGCTAATGCGGCGGCTAAATGCGGCGGCTCCATGCGGCGCGGCTCCTCAGCGGCAAATGCAGCGGCTAAATGCGGCGGCTCCATGCGGCGGCTCCATGCGGCGCTAAATGCGGGCTCCATGCAGCGACTAAATGCGGCGGCTCCATGCAGCGGCTAAATGCGGCGGCTCCATGCGGCAGCTAAATGCAGGCTCCATGCAGCGACTAAATGCGGCGCTCCATGCAGCGGCTAAATGCAGGCGGCTCCATGCAGCGGCTAAATGCGCGGCTAAATGCGGCGGCTCCATGCGCGGCGGCTCCATGCAGCTAAATGCAGCGGCTAAATGCAGCGGCTCCATGCGCGGCTCATGCGGCCGCTAAATGCAGAGGCTCCATGCGCTAAATGCGGCGGCTCCATGCAGCGCTCCATGCGGCGGCTCCATGCGCAGCTAAATGCGGCTCCATGCAGACTAAATGCGGCGGCTCCATGCAGCGGCTAAATCGCGGCTAAATGCGGCAGCTCCATGCGGCGGCTAAATGCAGCGGCTAATGCGCGGCTCCATGCGGCGGCTCCATGCAGCGGCTAAATGCAGCGGCTCCATGCAGCGGCTAATGCGCGGCTACATGCGGCGGCTAATGCGGCGGCTCCATGCGGCGACTAAATGCGGCGGCTCCATGCGGCGGCTAAATGCGGCGGCTCCATGCGGCGGCTAATGCAGCCTCCATGCGGCTAAATTGCGGCGGCTATGCAGCGGCTAAATGCGGCGGCTAAATGCAGCGGCTAAATGCGCGGCTCCATGCGGCGGCTCCATGCGCGGCTAAATGCGGCGGCTACATGCGGCGGACTCCATGCGGCGGCTCCATGCAGCGGCTAAATGCGGCTCCATGCAGCGCTAAATGCAGCGGCTAAATGCGGCTCCATGCGGCTCCATGCGGCGCTAAATGCGGGCTCCATGCAGCGTCCATGCGGCGGCTCCATGAGGGCGGCTAAATGCGCGGCTCCATGCAGCGGCTCCATGCAGCGGCTCCATGCGGCGGCTCCATGCGGCGGCTCATGCGGCAGCTAAATGCAGCGCTCCAGCAGAGCAGCGGCGGCTCATCGGCGGCTCCATGCAGAGGCTAAATGCGGCGGCTAAATGCGGCGGCTCCATGCGCGGCTCCATGCGGCGGCTCCATGCGGCTAAATGCAGCGGCTCCATGCAGAGACTAAATGCGGCGGCTCCATGCAGCGCTAAATGCGGCGGCTAAATGCGGCAGCTCCATGCGGCGGCTAAATGCAGCGGCTAAATGCAGCGGCTCCATGCGGCGGCTCCATGCGCGGCTAAATGCAGCGGCTCCATGCAGCGCTAAATGCGGCGGCTACATGCGGCGGCTACATGCGGCGGCTCCATGCGGCTACAAATGCGGCGGCTCCATGCGGCGGCTAAAGGCGGCTCATGCGCGGCTAAATGCAGCGGCTCCATGCAGCGCTAAATGCGGCGGCTAAATGCAGCGGCTAAATGCGGCGGCTAAATGCAGCGGCTAAAGCAGGCGGCTCCATGCGGCGGCTCCATGCGGCAGCTAAATGCAGAGGCTCCATGCAGCGACTAAATGCGGCTCCATGCGCGGCTAAATGCGGCGGCTCCATGCAGCGGCTAAATGCGGCGGCTACATGCGGCGGCTCCATGCGGCGGCTAAATGCGGCGGCTAATGCGGCGGCTCCATGCGGCGGCTCCATGCGGCGGCTCCATGCGGCAGCTAAATGCAGCGGCTCCATGCAGAGACTAAATGCGGCGGCTCCATGCAGCGGCTAAATGCGGCGGCTAAATGCGGCAGCTCCATGCGGCGGCTAAATGCAGCGGCTAAATGCAGCGGCTCCATGCGGCGGCTCCATGCAGCGGCTAAATGCAGCGGCTCCATGCAGCGGCTAAATGCGGCTACATGCGGCGGCTACATGCGGCGGCTCCATGCGGCGACTAAATGCGGCGGCTCCATGCGGCGGCTAAATGCGGCGGCTCCATGCGGCGGCTAAATGCAGCGGCTCCATGCAGCGGCTAAATGCGGCGGCTAAATGCAGCGGCTAAATGCGGCGGCTAAATGCAGCGGCTAAATGCAGCGGCTCCATGCGGCGGCTCCATGCGGCAGCTAAATGCAGAGGCTCCATGCAGCGACTAAATGCGGAGGCTCATGCCGCGGCTAAATGCGGCGGCTCCATGCAGCGGCAAATGCGGCGGCTACATGCGGCGGCTCCATGCGGCGGCTCCATGCAGCGGCTAAATGCGCGCTCCATGCGCGGCTCCATGCGGCGCTAAATGCAGAGGCTCCATGCAGCGACTAAATGCGGCGGCTCCATGCAGCGGCTCCATGCGGCGGCTCCATGCGGCAGCTAAATGCAGCGGCTCCATGCAGAGACTAAATGCGACGGCTCCATGCAGCGGCTAAATGCGGCGGCTAAATGCGGCAGCTCCATGCGGCGGCTAAAATGCAGCGGCTAAATGCAGCGGCTCCATGCGGCGGCTCCATGCAGGCTAAATGCAGCGGCTCCATGCAGCGGCTAAATGCGGCGGCTACATGCGGCGGCTACATGCGGCGGCTCCATGCGCGACTAAATGCGGCGGCTCCATGCGGCGGCTAAATGCGGCGGCTCCATGCGGCGGCTAAATGCAGCGGCTCCATGCAGCGGCTAAATGCGGCGGCTAAATGCAGCGGCTAAATGCGGCGGCTAAATGCAGCGGCTAAATGCAGCGGCTCCATGCGGCGGCTCCATGCAGCGGCTAAATGCAGCGGCTCCATGCAGCGGCTAAATGCGGCGGCTACATGCGGCGGCTACATGCGGCGGCTCCATGCGGCGACTAAATGCGGCGGCTCCATGCGGCGGCTAAATGCGGCGGCTCCATGCGGCGGCTAAATGCAGCGGCTCCATGCAGCGGCTAAATGCGGCGGCTAAATGCAGCGGCTAAATGCGGCGGCTAAATGCAGCGGCTAAATGCAGCGGCTCCATGCGGCGGCTCCATGCAGCGGCTAAATGCAGCGGCTCCATGCAGCGGCTAAATGCGGCGGCTACATGCGGCGGCTACATGCGGCGGCTCCATGCGGCGACTAAATGCGGCGGCTCCATGCGGCGGCTAAATGCGGCGGCTCCATGCGGCGGCTAAATGCAGCGGCTCCATGCAGCGGCTAAATGCGGCGGCTAAATGCAGAGCTCCATGCAGCGACTAAATGCGGAGGCTCCATGCCGCGGCTAAATGCGGCGGCTCCATGCAGCGGCTAAATGCGGCGGCTACATGCGGCGGCTCCATGCGGCGGCTCCATGCAGCGGCTAAATGCGGCGGCTCCATGCGGCGGCTAAATGCAGCGGCTCCATGCGGCGGCTCCATGCGGCCGCTAAATGCAGAGGCTCCATGCAGCGGGTCCATGCGGCGGCTCCATGAGGCGGCTAAATGCGGCGGCTCCATGCAGCGGCTCCATGCGGCGGCTCCATGCGGCGGCTCCATGCGGCGGCTTCATGCGGCAGCTAAATGCAGCGGCTCCATGCAGAGACTAAATGCGGCGGCTCCATGCGGCGGCTCCATGCAGAGGCTAAATGCGGCGGCTAAATGCGGCGGCTCCATGCGGCGGCTCCATGCAGCGGCTCCATGCAGCGGCTAATGCAGCGGCTCCATGCGGCGGCTAAATGCGGCGGCTCCATGCGGTGGCTCCATGAGGCGGCTAAATGCGGCGGCTCCATGCAGCGGCTCCATGCGGCGGCTCCATGCGGCGGCTCCATGCGGCAGCTAAATGCAGCGGCTCCATGCAGAGACTAAATGCGGCGGCTCCATGCAGCGGCTAAATGCGGCGGCTAAATGCGGCAGCTCCATGCGGCGGCTAAATGCAGCGGCTAAATGCAGCGGCTCCATGCGGCGGCTCCATGCAGCGGCTAAATGCAGCGGCTCCATGCAGCGGCTAAATGCGGCGGCTCATGCGGCGGCTACATGCGGCGGCTCCATGCGGCGACTAAATGCGGCGGCTCCATGCGGCGGCTAAATGCAGCGGCTCCATGCAGCGGCTAAATGCGGCGGCTAAATGCAGCGGCTCCATGCGGCGGCTCATGCGGCAGCTAAATGCAGAGGCTCCATGCAGCGACTAAATGCGGAGGCTCCATGCCGCGGCTAAATGCGGCGGCTCCATGCAGCGGCTAAATGCGGCGGCTACATGCGGCGGCTCCATGCGGCGGCTCCATGCAGCGGCTAAATGCGGCGGCTCCATGCAGCGGCTAAATGCAGCGGCTCCATGCGGCGGCTCCATGCGGCCGCTAAATGCAGAGGCTCCATGCAGCGGCTCCATGCAGCGGCTCCATGCGGCGGCTCCATGCGGCGGCTTCATGCGGCAGCTAAATGCAGCGGCTCCATGCAGAGACTAAATGCGGCGGCTCCATGCGGCGGCTCCATGCAGCGGCTAAATGCGGCGGCTAATTGCGGCGGCTCCATGCGGCGGCTCCATGCAGCGGCTCCATGCAGCGGCTCCATGCAGCGGCTAAATGCAGCGGCTCCATGCGGCGGCTAAATGCGGCGGCTCCATGCGGCGGCTCCATGCGGCGGCTAAATGCGGCGGCTCCATGCAGCGGCTAAATGCGGCGGCTCCATGCAGCGGCTCCTATGCAGCGGCTCCATGCGGCGGCTCCATGCTGTAGCTAAATGCGGCGGCTCCATGCAGCGGCTAAATGCGGCGGCTCCATGCAGCGGCTAAATGCAGCGGCTCCATGCAGCGGCTAAATGCGGCGGCTAAATGCGGCGGCTCCATGCGGCGGGCGGCTCCATGCAGCGGCTAAATGCAGCGGCTAAATGCAGCGGCTCCATGCGGCGGCTCCATGCGGCCGCTAAATGCAGAGGCTCCATGCAGCGACTAAATGCGGCGGCTCCATGCAGCGGCTAAATGCGGCGGCTCCATGCGGCAGCTAAATGAGGCTCCATGCAGCGACTAAATGCGGCGGCTCCATGCAGCGGCTAAATGCAGCGGCTCCATGCAGCGGCTAAATGCGGCGGCTAAATGCGGCGGCTCCATGCGGCGGGCGGCTCCATGCAGCGGCTAAATGCAGCGGCTAAATGCAGCGGCTCCATGCGGCGGCTCCATGCGGCCGCTAAATGCAGAGGCTCCATGCAGCGGCTAAATGCGGCGGCTAAATGCGGCAGCTCCATGCGGCGGCTAAATGCAGCGGCTAAATGCAGCGGCTCCATGCGGCGGCTCCATGCAGCGGCTAAATGCAGCGGCTCCATGCAGCGGCTAAATGCGGCGGCTACATGCGGCGGCTACATGCGGCGGCTCCATGCGGCGACTAAATGCGGCGGCTCCATGCGGCGGCTAAATGCGGCGGCTAAATGCAGCGGCTCCATGCAGCGGCTAAATGCGGCGCTAAAGCAGCGGCTAAATGCGGCGGCTAAATGCAGCGGCTAAATGCAGCGGCTCCATGCGGCGGCTCCATGCAGCGGCTAAATGCGGCGGCTCCATGCGGCGGCTCCATGCGGCGGCTCCATGCAGCGGCTAAATGCGGCGGCTCCATGCAGCGGCTAAATGCAGCGGCTAAATGCGGCGGCTCCATGCGGCGGCTCCATGCGGCCGCTAAATGCAGAGGCTCCATGCAGCGGGTCCATGCGGCGGCTCCATGAGGCGGCTAAATGCGGCGGCTCCATGCAGCGGCTCCATGCAGCGGCTCCATGCGGCGGCGCGGCTTATGCGGCAGCTAAATGCAGCGGCTCCATGCAGAGACTAAATGCGGCGGCTCCATGCGGCGGCTCCATGCAGAGGCTAAATGCGGCGGCTAAATGCGGCGGCTCCATGCGGCGGCTCCATGCGGCGGCTCCATGCGGCAGCTAAATGCAGCGGCTCCATGCAGAGACTAAATGCGGCGGCTCCATGCAGCGGCTAAATGCGGCGGCTAAAGCGGCAGCTCCATGCGGCGGCTAAATGCAGCGGCTAAATGCAGCGGCTCCATGCGGCGGCTCCATGCAGCGGCTAAATGCAGCGGCTCCATGCAGCGGCTAAATGCGGCGGCTACATGCGGCGGCTACATGCGGCGGCTCCATGCGGCGACTAAATGCGGCGGCTCCATGCGGCGGCTAAATGCGGCGGCTCCATGCGGCGGCTAAATGCAGCGGCTCCATGCAGCGGCTAAATGCGGCGGCTAAATGCAGCGGCTAAATGCGGCGGCTAAATGCAGCGGCTAAATGCAGCGGCTCCATGCGGCGGCTCCATGCGGCAGCTAAATGCAGAGGCTCCATGCAGCGACTAAATGCGGAGGCTCCATGCCGCGGCTAAATGCGGCGGCTCCATGCAGCGGCTAAATGCGGCGGCTACATGCGGCGGCTCCATGCGGCGGCTAAATGCGGCGGCTAAATGCGGCGGCTCCATGCGGCGGCTCCATGCGGCGGCTCCATGCGGCAGCTAAATGCAGCGGCTCCATGCAGAGACTAAATGCGGCGGCTCCATGCAGCGGCTAAATGCGGCGGCTAAATGCGGCAGCTCCATGCGGCGGCTAAATGCAGCGGCTAAATGCAGCGGCTCCATGCGGCGGCTCCATGCAGCGGCTAAATGCAGCGGCTCCATGCAGCGGCTAAATGCGGCGGCTACATGCGGCGGCTACATGCGGCGGCTCCATGCGGCGACTAAATGCGGCGGCTCCATGCGGCGGCTAAATGCGGCGGCTCCATGCGGCGGCTAAATGCAGCGGCTCCATGCAGCGGCTAAATGCGGCGGCTAAATGCAGCGGCTAAATGCGGCGGCTAAATGCAGCGGCTAAATGCAGCGGCTCCATGCGGCGGCTCCATGCGGCAGCTAAATGCAGAGGCTCCATGCAGCGACTAAATGCGGAGGCTCCATGCCGCGGCTAAATGCGGCGCTCCATGCAGCGGCTAAATGCGGCGGCTACATGCGGCGGCTCCATGCGGCGGCTCCATGCAGCGGCTAAATGCGGCGGCTCCATGCGGCGGCTCCATGCGGCCGCTAAATGCAGAGGCTCCATGCAGCGACTAAATGCGGCGGCTCCATGCAGCGGCTCCATGCGGCGGCTCCATGCGGCAGCTAAATGCAGCGGCTCCATGCAGAGACTAAATGCGACGGCTCCATGCAGCGGCTAAATGCGGCGGCTAAATGCGGCAGCTCCATGCGGCGGCTAAATGCAGCGGCTAAATGCAGCGGCTCCATGCGGCGGCTCCATGCAGCGGCTAAATGCAGCGGCTCCATGCAGCGGCTAAATGCGGCGGCTACATGCGGCGGCTACATGCGGCGGCTCCATGCGGCGACTAAATGCGGCGGCTCCATGCGGCGGCTAAATGCGGCGGCTCCATGCGGCGGCTAAATGCAGCGGCTCCATGCAGCGGCTAAATGCGGCGGCTAAATGCAGCGGCTAAATGCGGCGGCTAAATGCAGCGGCTAAATGCAGCGGCTCCATGCGGCGGCTCCATGCAGCGGCTAAATGCAGCGGCTCCATGCAGCGGCTAAATGCGGCGGCTACATGCGGCGGCTACATGCGGCGGCTCCATGCGGCGACTAAATGCGGCGGCTCCATGCGGCGGCTAAATGCGGCGGCTCCATGCGGCGGCTAAATGCAGCGGCTCCATGCAGCGGCTAAATGCGGCGGCTAAATGCAGCGGCTAAATGCGGCGGCTAAATGCAGCGGCTAAATGCAGCGGCTCCATGCGGCGGCTCCATGCAGCGGCTAAATGCAGCGGCTCCATGCAGCGGCTAAATGCGGCGGCTACATGCGGCGGCTACATGCGGCGGCTCCATGCGGCGACTAAATGCGGCGGCTCCATGCGGCGGCTAAATGCGGCGGCTCCATGCGGCGGCTAAATGCAGCGGCTCCATGCAGCGGCTAAATGCGGCGGCTAAATGCAGAGGCTCCATGCAGCGACTAAATGCGGAGGCTCCATGCCGCGGCTAAATGCGGCGGCTCCATGCAGCGGCTAAATGCGGCGGCTACATGCGGCGGCTCCATGCGGCGGCTCCATGCAGCGGCTAAATGCGGCGGCTCCATGCGGCGGCTAAATGCAGCGGCTCCATGCGGCGGCTCCATGCGGCCGCTAAATGCAGAGGCTCCATGCGGGGGTCCATGCGGCGGCTCCATGAGGCGGCTAAATGCGGCGGCTCCATGCAGCGGCTCCATGCAGCGGCTCCATGCGGCGGCTCCATGCGGCGGCTCCATGCGGCGGCTTCATGCGGCAGCTAAATGCAGCGGCTCCATGCAGAGACTAAATGCGGCGGCTCCATGCGGCGGCTCCATGCAGAGGCTAAATGCGGCGGCTAAATGCGGCGGCTCCATGCGGCGGCTCCATGCAGCGGCTCCATGCAGCGGCTAAATGCAGCGGCTCCATGCGGCGGCTAAATGCGGCGGCTCCATGCGGTGGCTCCATGAGGCGGCTAAATGCGGCGGCTCCATGCAGCGGCTCCATGCGGCGGCTCCATGCGGCGGCTCCATGCGGCAGCTAAATGCAGCGGCTCCATGCAGAGACTAAATGCGGCGGCTCCATGCAGCGGCTAAATGCGGCGGCTAAATGCGGCAGCTCCATGCGGCGGCTAAATGCAGCGGCTAAATGCAGCGGCTCCATGCGGCGGCTCCATGCAGCGGCTAAATGCAGCGGCTCCATGCAGCGGCTAAATGCGGCGGCTACATGCGGCGGCTACATGCGGCGGCTCCATGCGGCGACTAAATGCGGCGGCTCCATGCGGCGGCTAAATGCAGCGGCTCCATGCAGCGGCTAAATGCGGCGGCTAAATGCAGCGGCTCCATGCGGCGGCTCCATGCGGCAGCTAAATGCAGAGGCTCATGCAGCGACTAAATGCGGAGGCTCCATGCCGCGGCTAAATGCGGCGGCTCCATGCAGCGGCTAAATGCGGCGGCTACATGCGGCGGCTCCATGCGGCGGCTCCATGCAGCGGCTAAATGCGGCGGCTCCATGCAGCGGCTAAATGCAGCGGCTCCATGCGGCGGCTCCATGCGGCCGCTAAATGCAGAGGCTCCATGCAGCGGCTCCATGCAGCGGCTCCATGCGGCGGCTCATGCGGCGGCTTCATGCGGCAGCTAAATGCAGCGGCTCCATGCAGAGACTAAATGCGGCGGCTCCATGCGGCGGCTCCATGCAGCGGCTAAATGCGGCGGCTAAATGCGGCGGCTCCATGCGGCGGCTCCATGCAGCGGCTCCATGCAGCGGCTCCATGCAGCGGCTAAATGCAGCGGCTCCATGCGGCGGCTAAATGCGGCGGCTCCATGCGGCGGCTCCATGAGGCGGCTAAATGCGGCGGCTCCATGCAGCGGCTCCATGCGGCGGCTCCATGCGGCGGCTCCATGCGGCAGCTAAATGCAGCGGCTCCATGCAGAGACTAAATGCGGCGGCTCCATGCGGCAGCTAAATGCAGCGGCTCCATGCAGAGACTAAATGCGGCGGCTCCATGCGGCGGCTCCATGCAGCGGCTAAATGCGGCGGCTAAATGCGGCGGCTCCATGCGGCGGCTCCATGCAGCGGCTCATGCAGCGGCTAAATGCAGCGGCTCCATGCAGCGGCTAAATGCGGCGGCTACATGCGGCGGCTCCATGCGGCGGCTCCATGCAGCAGCTAAATGCAGAGGCTCCATGCAGCGACTAAATGCGGAGGCTCCATGCCGCGGCTAAATGCGGCGGCTCCATGCAGCGGCTAAATGCGGCGGCTCCATGCGGCGGCTCCATGCAGCGGCTAAATGCGGCGGCTCCATGCAGCGGCTAAATGCAGCGGCTAAATGCAGCGGCTCCATGCGGCCGCTAAATGCAGAGGCTCCATGCAGCGGGTCCATGCGGCGGCTCCATGAGGCGGCTAAATGCGGCGGCTCCATGCAGCGGCTCCATGCAGCGCTCCATGCGGCGGCTCCATGCGGCGGCTTCATGCGGCAGCTAAATGCAGCGGCTCCATGCAGAGACTAAATGCGGCGGCTCCATGCGGCGGCTCCATGCAGAGGCTAAATGCGGCGGCTAAATGCGGCGGCTCCATGCGGCGGCTCCATGCAGCGGCTCCATGCAGCGGCTAAATGCAGCGGCTCCATGCGGCGGCTAAATGCGGCGGCTCCATGTGGTGGCTCCATGAGGCGGCTAAATGCGGCGGCTCCATGCAGCGGCTCCATGCGGCGGCTCCATGCGGCGGCTCCATGCGGCAGCTAAATGCGGCGGCTCCATGCAGAGACTAAATGCGGCGGCTCCATGCAGCGGCTAAATGCGGCAGCTCCATGCGGCGGCTAAATGCAGCGGCTAAATGCAGCGGCTCCATGCGGCGGCTCCATGCAGCGGCTAAATGCAGCGGCTCCATGCAGCGGCTAAATGCGGCGGCTACATGCGGCGGCTACATGCGGCGGCTCCATGCGGCGACTAAATGCGGCGGCTCCATGCGGCGGCTAAATGCGGCGGCTCCATGCGGCGGCTAAATGCAGCGGCTAAATGCGGCGGCTAAATGCAGCGGCTAAATGCGGCGGCTAAATGCAGCGGCTAAATGCAGCGGCTCCATGCGGCGGCTCCATGCGGCAGCTAAATGCAGAGGCTCCATGCAGCGACTAAATGCGGAGGCTCCATGCCGCGGCTAAATGCGGCGGCTCCATGCAGCGGCTAAATGCGGCGGCTACATGCGGCGGCTCCATGCGGCGGCTCCATGCAGCGGCTAAATGCGGTGGCTCCATGCAGCGGCTCCATGCAGCGGCTCCATGCGGCGGCTCCATGCGGCCGCTAAATGCAGAGGCTCCATGCAGCGGGTCCATGCGGCGGCTCCATGAGGCGGCTAAATGCAGCGGCTCCATGCAGCGGCTCCATGCAGCGGCTCCATGCGGCGGCTCCATGCGGCGGCTTCATGTGGCAGCTAAATGCAGCGGCTCCATGCAGAGACTAAATGCGGCGGCTCCATGCGGCGGCTCCATGCAGCGGCTAAATGCGGCGGCTAAATGCGGCGGCTCCATGCGGCGGCTCCATGCAGCGGCTCCATGCAGCGGCTAAATGCAGCGGCTCCATGCGGCGGCTAAATGCGGCGGCTCCATGCGGCGGCTCCATGAGGCGGCTAAATGCGGCGGCTCCATGCAGCGGCTCCATGCGGCGGCTCCATGCGGCGGCTCCATGCGGCAGCTAAATGCAGCGGCTCCATGCAGAGACTAAATGCGGCGGCTCCATGCGGCAGCTAAATGCAGCGGCTCCATGCAGCGACTAAATGCGGCGGCTCCATGCGGCGGCTCCATGCAGCGGCTAAATGCGGCGGCTCCATGCGGCGGCTCCATGCAGCGGCTCCATGCAGCAGCTAAATGCAGCGGCTCCATGCAGCGGCTAAATGCGGCGGCTACATGCGGCGGCTCCATGCGGCGGCTCCATGCGGCGGCTCCATGCGGCGGCTAAATGCAGCGGCTAAATGCGGCGGCTCCATGCGGCGGCTAAATGCGGCGGCTAAATGCGGCGGCTCCATGCAGCGGCTCCATGCGGCGGCTCCATGCAGCGGCTAAATGCGGCGGCTCCATGCGGCGGCTCCATGCGGCGGCTCCATGCGGCGGCTAAATGCGGCGGCTCCATGCAGCGGCTCCATGCGGCGGCTCCATGCGGCGGCTCCATGCGGCAGCTAAATGCAGCGGCTCCATGCAGAGACTAAATGCGGCGGCTCCATGCGGCAGCTAAATGCAGCGGCTCCATGCAGAGACTAAATGCGGCGGCTCCATGCGGCGGCTCCATGCAGCGGCTAAATGCGGCGGCTAAATGCGGCGGCTCCATGCGGCGGCTACATGCAGCGGCTCCATGCAGCGGCTAAATGCAGCGGCTCCATGCAGCGGCTAAATGCAGCGGCTCCATGCAGCGGCTAAATGCGGCGGCTAAATGCAGCGGCTAAATGCGGCGGCTAAATGCAGCGGCTAAATGCAGCGGCTCCATGCGGCGGCTCCATGCGGCCGCTAAATGCGGCGGCTCCATGCAGCGGCTCCATGCGGCGGCTAAATGCGGCGGCTCCATGCGGCGGCTAAATGCGGCGGCTCCATGCAGCGGCTAAATGCGGCGGCTAAATGCGGCGGCTCCATGCGGCGGGCGGCTCCATGCAGCGGCTAAATGCAGCGGCTAAATGCAGCGGCTCCATGCGGCGGCTCCATGCGGCCGCTAAATGCAGAGGCTCCATGCAGCGACTAAATGCGGCGGCTCCATGCAGCGGCTCCATGCCGCGGCTAAATGCGGCGGCTCCATGCGGCGGCTCCATGCGGCGGCTAAATGCGGCGGCTCCATGAGGCGGCTAAATGCGGCGGCTCCATGCAGCGGCTCCATGCTGTAGCTAAATGCGGCGGCTCCATGCAGCGGCTCCATGCGGCGGCTAAATGCGGCGGCTCCATGCGGCGGCTAAATGCGGCGGCTACATGCAGCGGCTAAATGCAGCGGCTCCATGCGGCGGCTCCATGCGGCAGCTAAATGCAGAGGCTCCATGCAGCGGCTAAATGCGGCGGCTAAATGCAGCGGCTAAATGCGGCGGCTAAATGCAGCGGCTAAATGCAGCGGCTCCATGCGGCGGCTCCATGCGGCAGCTAAATGCGGCGGCTCCATGCAGCGGCTCCATGCGGCGGCTAAATGCGGCGGCTCCATGCGGCGGCTAAATGCGGCGGCTCCATGCAGCGGCTAAATGCGGCGGCTCCATGCAGCGGCTCCTATGCAGCGGCTCCATGCGGCGGCTCCATGCTGTAGCTAAATGCGGCGGCTCCATGCAGCGGCTAAATGCGGCGGCTCCATGCAGCGGCTAAATGCAGCGGCTCCATGCAGCGGCTAAATGCGGCGGCTAAATGCGGCGGCTCCATGCGGCGGGCGGCTCCATGCAGCGGCTAAATGCAGCGGCTAAATGCAGCGGCTCCATGCGGCGGCTCCATGCGGCCGCTAAATGCAGAGGCTCCATGCAGCGACTAAATGCGGCGGCTCCATGCAGCGGCTAAATGCGGCGGCTCCATGCGGCAGCTAAATGCAGAGGCTCCATGCAGCGACTAAATGCGGCGGCTCCATGCAGCGGCTAAATGCAGCGGCTCCATGCAGCGGCTAAATGCGGCGGCTAAATGCGGCGGCTCCATGCGGCGGGCGGCTCCATGCAGCGGCTAAATGCAGCGGCTAAATGCAGCGGCTCCATGCGGCGGCTCCATGCGGCCGCTAAATGCAGAGGCTCCATGCAGCGACTAAATGCGGCGGCTCCATGCAGCGGCTAAATGCGGCGGCTCCATGCGGCAGCTAAATGCAGAGGCTCCATGCAGCGACTAAATGCGGCGGCTCCATGCAGCGGCTAAATGCAGCGGCTCCATGCAGCGGCTAAATGCGGCGGCTAAATGCGGCGGCTCCATGCGGCGGGCGGCTCCATGCAGCGGCTAAATGCAGCGGCTAAATGCAGCGGCTCCATGCGGCGGCTCCATGCGGCCGCTAAATGCAGAGGCTCCATGCAGCGACTAAATGCGGCGGCTCCATGCAGCGGCTCCATGCGGCGGCTCCATGCGGCAGCTAAATGCAGCGGCTCCATGCGGCGGCTCCATGCGGCGGCTCCATGCGGCAGCTAAATGCAGCGGCTCCATGCAGAGACTAAATGCGGCGGCTCCATGCAGCGGCTAAATGCGGCGGCTAAATGCGGCAGCTCCATGCGGCGGCTAAATGCAGCGGCTCCATGCGGCGGCTCCATGCAGCGGCTAAATGCAGCGGCTCCATGCAGCGGCTAAATGCGGCGGCTACATGCGGCGGCTACATGCGGCGGCTACATGCGGCGGCTCCATGCAGAGACTAAATGCGGCGGCTCCATGCAGCGGCTAAATGCGGCGGCTAAATGCGGCAGCTCCATGCGGCGGCTAAATGCAGCGGCTCCATGCGGCGGCTCCATGCAGCGGCTAAATGCAGCGGCTCCATGCAGCGGCTAAATGCGGCGGCTACATGCGGCGGCTACATGCGGCGGCTCCATGCGGCGACTAAATGCGGTGGCTCCATGCGGCGGCTAAATGCAGCGGCTCCATGCAGCGGCTAAATGCGGCGGCTAAATGCAGCGGCTAAATGCGGCGGCTAAATGCAGCGGCTAAATGCAGCGGCTCCATGCGGCGGCTCCATGCGGCAGCTAAATGCAGAGGCTCCATGCAGCGACTAAATGCGGAGGCTCCATGCCGCGGCTAAATGCGGCGGCTCCATGCAGCGGCTAAATGCGGCGGCTACATGCGGCGGCTCCATGCGGCGGCTCCATGCAGCGGCTAAATGCGGCGGCTCCATGCAGCGGCTAAATGCAGCGGCTCCATGCGGCGGCTCCATGCGGCCGCTAAATGCAGAGGCTCCATGCAGCGGGTCCATGAGGCGGCTAAATGCGGCGGCTCCATGCAGCGGCTCCATGCGGCGGCTCCATGCGGCGGCTCCATGCGGCAGCTAAATGCAGCGGCTCCATGCAGAGACTAAATGCGGCGGCTCCATGCGGCAGCTAAATGCAGCGGCTCCATGCAGAGACTAAATGCGGCGGCTCCATGCAGCGGCTAAATGCGGCGGCTAAATGCGGCGGCTCCATGCGGCGGCTCCATGCAGCGGCTCCATGCAGCGGCTAAATGCAGCGGCTCCATGCAGCGGCTAAATGCAGCGGCTCCATGCAGCGGCTAAATGCGGCGGCTAAATGCAGCGGCTAAATGCGGCGGCTAAATGCAGTGGCTAAATGCAGCGGCTCCATGCGGCGGCTCCATGCGGCAGCTAAATGCGGCGGCTCCATGCAGCGGCTCCATGCGGCGGCTAAATGCGGCGGCTCCATGCGGCGGCTAAATGCGGCGGCTCCATGCGGCGGCTAAATGCGGCGGCTAAATGCGGCGGCTAAATGCGGCGGCTCCATGCGGCGGGCGGCTCCATGCAGCGGCTAAATGCAGCGGCTAAATGCAGCGGCTCCATGCGGCGGCTCCATGCGGCCGCTAAATGCAGAGGCTCCATGCAGCGACTAAATGCGGCGGCTCCATGCAGCGGCTCCATGCCGCGGCTAAATGCGGCGGCTCCATGCGGCGGCTCCATGCGGCGGCTAAATGCGGCGGCTCCATGAGGCGGCTAAATGCGGCGGCTCCATGCAGCGGCTCCATGCTGTAGCTAAATGCGGCGGCTCCATGCAGCGGCTCCATGCGGCGGCTAAATGCGGCGGCTCCATGCGGCGGCTAAATGCGGCGGCTCAATGCAGCGGCTAAATGCAGCGGCTCCATGCGGCGGCTCCATGCGGCAGCTAAATGCAGAGGCTCCATGCAGCGGCTAAATGCGGCGGCTAAATGCAGCGGCTAAATGCGGCGGCTAAATGCAGCGGCTAAATGCAGCGGCTCCATGCGGCGGCTCCATGCGGCCGCTAAATGCGGCGGCTCCATGCAGCGGCTCCATGCGGCGGCTAAATGCGGCGGCTCCATGCGGCGGCTAAATGCGGCGGCTCCATGCAGCGGCTAAATGCGGCGGCTCCATGCAGCGGCTCCTATGCAGCGGCTCCATGCGGCGGCTCCATGCTGTAGCTAAATGCGGCGGCTCCATGCAGCGGCTAAATGCGGCGGCTCCATGCAGCGGCTAAATGCAGCGGCTCCATGCAGCGGCTAAATGCGGCGGCTAAATGCGGCGGCTCCATGCGGCGGGCGGCTCCATGCAGCGGCTAAATGCAGCGGCTAAATGCAGCGGCTCCATGAGGCGGCTCCATGCGGCCGCTAAATGCAGAGGCTCCATGCAGCGACTAAATGCGGCGGCTCCATGCAGCGGCTAAATGCGGCGGCTCCATGCGGCAGCTAAATGCAGAGGCTCCATGCAGCGACTAAATGCGGCGGCTCCATGCAGCGGCTAAATGCAGCGGCTCCATGCAGCGGCTAAATGCGGCGGCTAAATGCGGCGGCTCCATGCGGCGGGCGGCTCCATGCAGCGGCTAAATGCAGCGGCTAAATGCAGCGGCTCCATGCGGCGGCTCCATGCGGCCGCTAAATGCAGAGGCTCCATGCAGCGACTAAATGCGGCGGCTCCATGCAGCGGCTAAATGCGGCGGCTCCATGCGGCAGCTAAATGCAGAGGCTCCATGCAGCGACTAAATGCGGCGGCTCCATGCAGCGGCTAAATGCAGCGGCTCCATGCAGCGGCTAAATGCGGCGGCTAAATGCGGCGGCTCCATGCGGCGGGCGGCTCCATGCAGCGGCTAAATGCAGCGGCTAAATGCAGCGGCTCCATGCGGCGGCTCCATGCGGCCGCTAAATGCAGAGGCTCCATGCAGCGACTAAATGCGGCGGCTCCATGCAGCGGCTCCATGCGGCGGCTCCATGCGGCAGCTAAATGCAGCGGCTCCATGCGGCGGCTCCATGCGGCGGCTCCATGCGGCAGCTAAATGCAGCGGCTCCATGCAGAGACTAAATGCGGCGGCTCCATGCAGCGGCTAAATGCGGCGGCTAAATGCGGCAGCTCCATGCGGCGGCTAAATGCAGCGGCTCCATGCGGCGGCTCCATGCAGCGGCTAAATGCAGCGGCTCCATGCAGCGGCTAAATGCGGCGGCTACATGCGGCGGCTACATGCGGCGGCTCCATGCAGAGACTAAATGCGGCGGCTCCATGCAGCGGCTAAATGCGGCGGCTAAATGCGGCAGCTCCATGCGGCGGCTAAATGCAGCGGCTCCATGCGGCGGCTCCATGCAGCGGCTAAATGCAGCGGCTCCATGCAGCGGCTAAATGCGGCGGCTACATGCGGCGGCTACATGCGGCGGCTCCATGCGGCGACTAAATGCGGTGGCTCCATGCGGCGGCTAAATGCAGCGGCTCCATGCAGCGGCTAAATGCGGCGGCTAAATGCAGCGGCTAAATGCGGCGGCTAAATGCAGCGGCTAAATGCAGCGGCTCCATGCGGCGGCTCCATGCGGCAGCTAAATGCAGAGGCTCCATGCAGCGACTAAATGCGGAGGCTCCATGCCGCGGCTAAATGCGGCGGCTCCATGCAGCGGCTAAATGCGGCGGCTACATGCGGCGGCTCCATGCGGCGGCTCCATGCAGCGGCTAAATGCGGCGGCTCCATGCAGCGGCTAAATGCAGCGGCTCCATGCGGCGGCTTCATGCGGCCGCTAAATGCAGAGGCTCCATGCAGCGGGTCCATGCGGCGGCTCCATGAGGCGGCTAAATGCAGCGGCTCCTATGCAGCGGCTCCATGCAGCGGCTCCATGCGGCGGCTCCATGCGGCGGCTTCATGCGGCAGCTAAATGAAGCGGCTCCATGCAGCGACTAAATGCGGCGGCTCCATGCGGCGGCTCCATGCAGCGGCTAAATGCAGCGGCTAAATGCGGCGGCTCCATGCGGCGGCTCCATGCAGCGGCTCCATGCAGCGGCTAAATGCAGCGGCTCCATGCGGCGGCTAAATGCGGCGGCTCCATGCGGCGGCTCCATGAGGCGGCTAAATGCGGCGGCTCCATGCAGCGGCTCCATGCGGCGGCTCCATGCGGCGGCTCCATGCGGCAGCTAAATGCAGCGGCTCCATGCAGAGACTAAATGCGGCGGCTCCATGCGGCAGCTAAATGCAGCGGCTCCATGCAGAGACTAAATGCGGCGGCTCCATGCGGCGGCTCCATGCAGCGGCTAAATGCG
The DNA here is from genome assembly GCF_027474105.1 of Poeciliopsis prolifica. NCBI lineage: Eukaryota > Metazoa > Chordata > Actinopteri > Cyprinodontiformes > Poeciliidae > Poeciliopsis > Poeciliopsis prolifica. The sequence goes on along the minus strand of NW_026562469.1, from coordinate 1,201,201 downwards.
GCGGCTAAATGCGGCGGCTCCATGCGGCGGCTCCATGCAGCGGCTTCATGCAGCGGCTAAATGCAGCGGCTCCATGCAGCGGCTAAATGCGGCGGCTACATGCGGCGGCTCCATGCGGCAGCTAAATGCAGAGGCTCCATGCAGCGACTAAATGCGGAGGCTCCATGCCGCGGCTAAATGCGGCGGCTCCATGCAGCGGCTAAATGCGGCGGCTACATGCGGCGGCTCCATGCGGCGGCTCCATGCAGCGGCTAAATGCGGCGGCTCCATGCAGCGGCTAAATGCAGCGGCTAAATGCAGCGGCTCCATGCGGCGGCTCCATGCGGCCGCTAAATGCAGAGGCTCCATGCAGCGGGTCCATGCGGCGGCTCCATGAGGCGGCTAAATGCGGCGGCTCCATGCAGCGGCTCCATGCAGCGGCTCCATGCGGCGGCTCCATGCGGCGGCTTCATGCGGCAGCTAAATGCAGCGGCTCCATGCAGAGACTAAATGCGGCGGCTCCATGCGGCGGCTCCATGCAGAGGCTAAATGCGGCGGCTAAATGCGGCGGCTCCATGCGCGGCTCCATGCAGCGGCTCCATGCAGCGGCTAAATGCAGCGGCTCCATGCGGCGGCTAAATGCGGCGGCTCCATGCGGTGGCTCCATGAGGCGGTAAATGCGGCGGCTCCATGCAGCGGCTCCATGCGGCGGCTCCATGCGGCGGCTCCATGCGGCAGCTAAATGCGGCGGCTCCATGCAGAGACTAAATGCGGCGGCTCCATGCAGCGGCTAAATGCGGCGGCTAAATGCGCAGCTCCATGCGGCGGCTAAATGCAGCGGCTAAATGCAGCGGCTCCATGCGGCGGCTCCATGCGGCGGCTCCATGCAGCGGCTAAATGCAGCGGCTCCATGCAGCGGCTAAATGCGGCGGCTACATGCGGCGGCTACATGCGGCGGCTCCATGCGGCGGCTAAATGCGGCGGCTCCATGCGGCGGCTAAATGCGGCGGCTCCATGCGGCGGCTAAATGCAGCGGCTCCATGCAGCGGCTAAATGCGGCGGCTAAATGCAGCGGCTAAATGCGGCGGCTAAATGCAGCGGCTAAATGCAGCGGCTCCATGCGGCGGCTCCATGCGGCAGCTAAATGCAGAGGCTCCATGCAGCGACTAAATGCGGAGCTCCATGCCGCGGCTAAATGCGGCGGCTCCATGCAGCGGCTAAA
>NW_026562469.1:1075000-1195000 GCF_027474105.1 Poeciliopsis prolifica | reverse complement strand
TTACCAAACTGGATTAGAAGAGATTATAAACATTAATCACATTCAAATAAATGACAAACTTCCATCAGGTTTTTATTTGATCATTTTTATTAGTTTGAGATTTTATTTTAACCCAGTTTGACTTAAATACACATTAAATACAAACGTATTTAAATTTCTGAGCTTTTTCTTCATTTTCTGTATCATAAAAATACCACAATAAACATAATTTTAATACATTTGTATGCCTTTGAGAAAATAAAGCTTCATCAGAATAAATTTTGCAGCCAAAAAGTAAAAAATAAAATCTGATCTTTTTATTCCAACAAATATGTCAAAATCTGCAGCAAACAGGAACGTAAATATATTCTGTTTCTTGTTTATTTCAGTTTTCATAATTTATGTCTTTTTTTACTTTTAAAACCTAATTTAAAGCAGATCATCTCATTCTAAATAATGAGAATGTTCCTGCATTAGGTGAGAAGAGACCCGGGGTCCGGGTCTCTGGGTCTCCGGGTCTCCGGGTCTCTGGGTCTCCGGGTCTCCGGGTCTCTGGGTCTCTGGGTCTCCGGGTCTCCGGGTCTCTGGGTCTCTCAGTCCCCGGACCCGGAGAAGTCCTCTGGCCGCCGGCCGCCGCTCGGCCCGCGGCCCGCCGCGCTGCGGTGGGTCGGCAGATTGGACGGATCCTCCGCGGTCGCAGCCGCGGGCTCGGTGGGAGTCACGCCCGGAGGGGAGGCGCCCTGCGCGGCCAGAGGAACCTCAGAGGTTCCGCTGGAGGAGAAGTGGACCGAAGTTCTGTCAGGTTTAATATTTTCCTGTTTTCTGCCAGTAAAGTTCAGAAAGTCTTTATTATCTGCAGGAAAACAATTACTGCAGTTTTCTGCGCCGCATTTCTTCCCGGCTTTAGAATCTCTGGTTCCGCTCCTGGTCCAGTTGCTGCCCGGACCCGACGGTCCGGAACCGGGCGTGGGTCTCCAGAAGAAGCCGTAGTAAACAGCCAGGATGCCCGCGGCCAGAGACACGGCCAGCACGTAGCCGCCCACCGTGGCGAGCCGCACCCACTTCCTGTTGGCTCTGGCCAGCAGCTGCGCCTTCTTGTCCCCGGTGTAGGTGGCCGGCTTGCGGCGTCCCGCGGGGCCGAACCCCGCAGTCCAGCTCTTTTTGTCCCGCATGCTGCGCGGCGTCACGGAGACCCGACCCAACCAGAACCATCCAGCATCCCGCTCCGGACCCGCTGGAGGCGCGTTTTATACTCACACTGTGAAGCTGAAATGGGTCAATACGAACCGGAATCCCAACTCTTCAAAATAAAAGCCTTTTAGTTACCAGTGGTGTCCGGAGTGGGTTCTGCTGGGCCCGGTGTTTCTGACTCCCTGCATGCTTTAGTTCCCTCCTGCAGGTCAGGCTCGATCAGCAGCATGTCGCTGCACCTGAATGGAGAACAAGACTTCCGGGACCGTTTCCTCTAGAGCACAGGTTCCCAAAGCGTGGGGTGGGGGCCCCAGAGGGCCGCAGGAAATTCACAACAGAGACGCTGAAAAGTGACAAACAAAAGTTCTGAAATGTCCTAATCAAATCTCAGACGGAGACGAGTTCTTGGTGCTCATCAGTGTTTATTATCATTTCTCCAGAGTTACATCAGTACTGGTTCATGTTCAAACTTTTATTTTGAAGGGCTCATTCAAAGGAAATCAACAAGAGAAGCCATGCTGACTTTAAGATCAACTCAGCTAGAAAAAGTGTTGGACAAAGTGAAAAAACAAATCATAAAGTCAGTTATTAATGAATGTTTTTATAGATATATTTATTAAATCAGAAAGTTTTAATTATTTTTAAGCTAAAATCTTTTGCTTAAAATAAACTCATTTCATTGTTGTGAAGGAGGAAACCAACAGCACAAAGTATGAGTCGCAGCCCGTTTGGTTCCAGAACCATCTGAAAAATAAGAACAGATTGAAACAAATCAGTCAAAGGAAGCATAAACTTATTCTGTAACTTAATGAACTTCACAGTTTATTATGTGGAGGGAAAATGATGCAGCTCCTTTGATGAAAATATCCACAATTAATTACATTAATCTTTTATTATTTTCTTTTACTGAACAGTTACAAATTAAAACTCAATAAATTGACTTGAAGATAAAAGAAAAACAAATAACTAACAATCAAATTTCTGGCAACAAATTCAGAAATATTGTGATTAATTTGGTATATTTAACAGAAAAAACTTGGACTTTCTCTGATGTCAAAAAGTTGTACGCTTGCTAGAAAAACATTTTTTAAAAAATCATAATTAAATGCATAAATTGATTATAGTAAAACTAGAACATTTCATGATTTTATAAAGTCATAAATTTGTAAGAAAAAAACAGAAGTTTGTTGAGTTTGTAAAGTCAGAAAATATCCCAAGTTGAAAGTAATCAATTTAAGAGAAAATTTGACTGTTTTTCTTGCACATTTAGGATTTAGCATCAGAAATCATCAGTTTTAGTCTGTAAATATCTGCAATTAATGTCAACATTTCTGTTTTACATAACTGGAATTTATTCAGCTGGTTCCACATTATTCCTCCTTCTAGATCTACAGCAATTTAGTTTTCAAACTAAATATTGTCAAAGCTAAATATTAGCACCTGAAATATTTAGTTAGCAAGCTAAATATTTAGGCCTGAGCTAAAAATGTTGCTAGGAAAAATAAATCTGGGTTGAAAATTAAACATTTAATTCCAAAGATAAATACTTAGTTTGGAACTAAATGTTATTTTACTAAAACAAATATTTAATCTGGAGCTAAATATTTTGTTTTCAAACTAAATATTTAGCTCAGGCTTAAACATTTAATTTAGAACCAAATATTTAGCTTCCTAACTAAATTTTTACTTTGAAAGTTAAATATTTAGTACGTAAACTGAATGTTTAGTTTGTTTGGTTTGGAACTGTGATATTTATAAATATATGAAGAAATAACTTGCAGCTGTTTGCAGGAACTCACCTGGCTCCTCAGTCGTCAAGTCCCTTCTTGGAGGATCCGTCTCGGGTTTTGGCTCTCAGCTTGTTGACCTGTGACTCTGCGATGTCTGCTCTCTCCTCGGCCTCCTCCAGTTCATGCTGCAGCTTGCGCAGCTTGGCCATGTGGGCGTTGGCCGCCTCCTCCGCCTCCTCGGCTGCGTGCTTGTAGGACTTCACCTTCAGCTGCAGCTTGTCCACCAGGTCCTGCAGGCGCGCCATGTTCTTGCGGTCCTCCTCCCTCTGGTAGGTGAGCTCCTTGATGCGGCGCTCGTACTTGCGGAGCGCCTTGACGGACTCTCCGCCTCTCTTCTGCTCCGCCTCCAGCTCGTTCTCCAGGTCTTTGATGCGAGCCTCCAGCTTCTGCAGCTGCTTCTTGCCGCCCTTCATGGCGATCTGCTCGGCTTCGTCCAGCCGGTGCTGCAGGTCCTTGATGGTCTGCTCCATGTTCTTCTTCATGCGCTCCAGATGAGCACTGGTGTCCTGCTCCTTCTTGAGCTCCTCGGCCATCATGGCGGCGTCAGTGATGGCTTTTTTGCCTTCTCTTCGGCATTGCGGTTCTCCTGTATGGCATCTTCCAGTTCGTTTTGCAGGCTCAGCAGGTCGGCCTCGTGTTTCTTCTTCTGGTTGATCAGGCTGGTGTTTTGGGAGTGCAGCAGCTGCATCCGCTCCGTCGTGTCTGTAAGTTCCTGCTCCGCCAGCTTGCGACTCCTTTCCGTCTGCTCCAGTGCGGCCCTCACCTCCTCCAGCTCTGCCTGGACCAGGGTACTCCGGCGCTCCAGCAAACCCATGTTCTCTCTCAGGTCATCGTTGCCATGTTGGGCGTCATCCAGCTGGAGCTGAGCATCTTTCAGGAATGCCTGAAGGGTTTTGACCTGCTTCTGAGCGTCTGCCGCTTGCCGGTTGGCCTGGCTCAGCTGGATCTCCATTTCGTTGAGGTCGCCCTCCATCTTCTTCTTGACTCTCAAAGCCTCGTTTCTGCTCCTGGTCTCCGACTCCAGAGAAGACTGAAGAGACTCGAGCATCCTTTGGTAGTTCCTCTTTGCCTGCTCCAATTCCTCGTCTTTCTCAGTCAGTTTACGCTCAATGTCAGCCTTCATTTGGTTGAACTCCATCTGTGTTCGCAGGATCTTGGTCTCTTCATGCTCCAGCGAGCCTTCTGCCTCTTCCAGCGCAGACTGGAGTTCGGCCTTTTCTTGCTCCAGCTGCTTCCGGATCTTCTCCAGCTCGTGAGCGCTGCGGCCGCCCTCCCCAAGCTGTTCAGTTAGGTCGGAAATCTCCTCCTGGAGGTTCTTGTTCTCTCTCTTCATCGTCTCAAGTTGATCCAGGGATTCCTCGTAGGCGTTTTTCAGCTTGAAGAGCTCAGTGCTCAGACAGCGAGCTTCCTTCTGGGAGGCCTCCAGTTCACACTGCGACTCCTCAAATTTCTGTTTCCACTCTGCGAGGATTTTATCAAAGGTCCTTTGCTTTTTGTCCAGCGCTGCCGAGGCTGCATTGGATCTCTCCAGATCCAGCATGAGGTCTTCGATCTCATTTTGGAGGCGGTGTTTGGTCTTCTCAAGGGAGGAACATTTTGCATTCACAGCCTCGATGGCTTCTTCGGCTTCCTGTAGTCTCTGCACCAATTTCTTCTTTGCCTCTTCCAGCTCCTCCGTTCTCTGGATCCCATCTGTCTCGTATTTGGTTCTCCAAGCTGAAACCTCAGTGTTGGACTTAGATAGAGCCCTCTGCAGCTCAGCTTTAGCTTCCTGCTCTTCTTCGAACTGTTCCCTCAGCAGATCGCAGTCATGCCGAGCAGACTGCAAAGCATGCGCGAGGGCATTCTTTGCCTTCACCTCCTCCTCCAGTTGTCTGCGCAGGTCTTCCACCTGCTGGTTGTACGAGTTCTTTCCTCTGGTCAGCTGTGAAATCAAGCACTCCTTCTCCTCCAGCTGCCGCCCCAGCTCTCCGTTCTCGGTGAGCAGTTTGGCCTTCTGAGTTGTCAAGTCGTTAGTGGTCCGTTGAGCCTCCTCGTATTTGCTCTTGTATTCGTTCATATTGTCTTCCGTTGTGCGGCACATCTTCTCTATGTTGGATTTGGCCTTCACCACACTCTCCATGTTGGAAGCCAAGTCGTCCAGCTCTAGTTTCAGCTCCGTCTTCTCCTTCTCCAGTTTCTGCTTCACACGCTGCAGGTTGTCTATTTGCTCCCCCAGTTCGGCGACGCTGTCAGCATGTTTCTTCCTCAGCGTGGCGGCAGTAGCCTCGTGTTGGAGGGTCGACTCCTCCAGCTCCCTACGCAGCTTCTGAAACTCAGTATCTCTCTTTTTGTTCATCTCCACCTGGACTGATGTGGCTCCGCCAGCTTCCTCCAGACGTTCGCTGATGTCCTCCAGCTCACGGGACAGATCTGAGCGCTGCTTCTCCACTTTGGCCCGCGCTGCACGCTCAGCATCCAGCTCTTCTTCCAGCTCCTCAATTCTCGCCTGGTTTTCTTTCAGCTTCTTCTGGAGCTGGACTGAGGCAACCTGCTCATCCTCCAGTCTTGAGTTGATTTGACTCACCTCAAAGTCCTTCTTCTTGAGTTTCTCCTCCAGCTGCTGCTTGTCATTTTCCAAGTCCATCACAGTTTCCTGGGTCAGTTTCAAGTCGCCTTCGAATTTCCTCCTTGAGCGTTCCAGGTCCATCCTGATCTTCTTTTCTTGTTCCAGTGAACCCTCCAGATCATCCACTTGCTGCTCCAGTTTTGCCTTAGCTTTAGTCAGGCTGTTGGCTTTGTCCTCTTCACTTTGAAGGTCATCCAGTGTCTGCTGGTGGGCCTCCTGTAGTGCCTTTTTCTCTTTGGTCAGCTTCAGAATGTTCTCATCCTGTGACGCCATCTCTTCCATGAGGTTTTTCACCTTATTCTCTGTCGCATGCTTCTCCTTTTCCACTTTGGCTAAAGTTAGCTCCAGGTCATCGATATCCTTTTTCAGCTCAGAGCACTCATCTTCAAGTTTGCGCTTCTTGGCTGTAAGATCTGCATTCAGCTCCTCTTCATCCTCCAGTCTTTCATTCATCTCTTTCAACTTGGCCTCCAGTTGAATCTTACTCTTTATGAGTTGTTCACACCGTTCCTCTGCGTCTGTCAGAGTGTCCTGTTCAGACTGTATCTGCAACGTCAAATCATTTTTTTCTTGGAGAAGAGTCACTATTTTCTCTTCGAGTTCCTTCCGCCGTCCTTCGGATTTTTCCAGAGCCTCCTTCACCTTCTTGAATTCGTCCTTTATGTTGGCCATTTCCTTCTCAGCCTCTGCGCTCTTCAGAAGCGGTTTAATCTTAAAGAACAGCTTCATCCAGGGCCAGTTCTTCACACCGAGAAAAGATCGGAGGTTCCACTGAATGACCATCAGGGAATCCCTGCGTTCCACAAGTTTAGCAAACGTCTCCCTCATCAGGATCCCCCTGGCACTGGCCTGAATCCTGGTGATGATCCGAGAGAGTTGCTCATCTCGCATCTCCTCAAGTGTCCCTAGCAGGCCGGCTTTGAAGAAGACTTTTGTGTGGCCAAACTTGTACTGGGTGTGGTCGATGTTGAGAGATCCCAGCAGCTTTTCGGCACTCTTCTTGCAGTCAATGAACTGACCTTCTGGGATTGCAGAGGCATTCAAGATTCGGTAGCGTTGCTTGAAGTCGCCATAGAGAACCCGGTTTGGAAAACCCTTCCGGCAGATCCGGATGCCTTCCAGGACGCCATTGCAGCGAAGTTGGTGCATCACAAGGCAGTTGTCCATGACCCCTGGAGTTTTCCTCTCATTAGGAATCAGACAACGGACAAAGTGGGGATGAGTGGTCTTCAAGTTAGTCATCAGCTTGTTGAGGTTCTCCCTGTGGAGAGCAGACACTGTCTGGAATGAAGAACCCTTCTTCTTTGCTCCTTTGCCACCTGATTTTTCACTGCTATCAGCTCCTGAGTAGCTTGAAAACAGCAAACTCAGCAGCTTTAGAGAGGATTTCTGGTAAAGTCCAACCACTGTTTCATTCAGAGGGTCTTTATTTTTGACCAGCCAGCCGCCAATGTTGTAGTCCACTGTCCCAGCATAGTGAACCAGGGCAAAATGAGCCTCTGATTTCCCTTTTGTTGCCCTGGGCTTCTCAAACATCTTGTTCTTTCCCAGGTGATTATCGTAGAGCTTAGCCTTAAACGTCTGGTCACTTGCTTTGGGAAACATACACTCCTCTTCTAGAATTGAAAGAATCCCCAATGGCTTTTCGATTAGGTCAATACAGGCCTGAAGATCCATCCCAAAATCAATGAACTCCCATTCAATCCCCTCTTTCTTGTATTCTTCTTGTTCCAGGACAAACATGTGATGATTGAAGAACTGTTGCAGTTTCTCGTTTGTATAGTTAATGCACAGCTGCTCGAATGTGTTGAAATCAAAGATCTCAAAACCAGCAATGTCCAGCACTCCTATGAAGTACTGACGGTGCTGCTTGGTGTCTAACGACTGGTTGATTCTCACCACCATCCAGTTGAACATCTTCTCATACACTGACTTGGCTAGTGCACCAATGGCATAGTAGACTTGATCCACACTTTGGCCCTTGGTGACATATTCATTTCCAACCTTCACTCTGGGATGGCACAGTCCCTTGATGAGATCTGCAGAGTTGAGCCCCATCAGGTAAGCTGATTTATCTGCAGCCTCGGTACCGTCTGGTTCACCCTGCTCCTCGCGCTGCTTCTGTTTGAACTTCATGTTGCCGTAGTGCATGATGGCACCGGTCAGTTTGTAGACAGCTGTTTTCTCCTCAGCAGTGAAGCCTAGCACATCGAAGGCACTGTCTGTGGCCATAAGCTCCTCAGAGTCGTTAATGGAGGCGACTGTTACCTCTCCTTGGGAGATGTAGCAGTAGTCGTACGGATTGTTGGTGATGAGCAGCATATCCAGCAGCTCAGGCTTCTGGTTGGACAGAATCTGGTAGAAGATGTGGTAGTTCCTCTCAGCCTTAAGCTGGAATGTAACACGGGACTTCTCCAGCAGGTACGTCTCGATATCGGCCGATGACAGTTTCCCACTTGTACCAAAGTGTATCCTGATGAATTTTCCAAAGCGAGACGAGTTGTCATTTCTCAGCGTTTTGGCATTGCCAAAGGCCTCGAGTGCTGGGTTTGCCTGGATGATTTGATCCTCCAGAGTCCCCTTGCTGCTGTCCTTTTTGGCTCCGCCTCCAACCGCAGCGATGCTGGCAAAGTACTGGATGACCCTCTTAGTGTTCACTGTTTTTCCTGCACCAGATTCTCCGGTGATGAGGACAGACTGGTTCTCCCTGTCGGTCAGCATGTACTGGTAGGCGTTATCAGAGATGGAGAAGATGTGAGGGGGCGCTTCGCTCCTCTTCTTTCCCCGGTAGGCTGCCACCACCTCCGAGTCATAGACTGGGAGCCACTTGTAAGGGTTGACGGTGACACAGAAGAGCCCAGAGTAGGTGTAAATCATCCATGCAGCGTAGCGCTCTTTGAGGTTAAACAACACCGCCGGCTCATGGAGGAACGTAAACATCGCCATGTCTTCGATTTTATCGAATTTGGGCGGATTTTGGGGATGAACATCCGAATCCTTCACCGTCACTGTTGTGCCGTCTTCCTTCTTGACGGTCACCATGCTTCCTTCTTTGCTGACAATCTGACCTTTCATGTACTCCACTTTATCATCCACAACAAAACATTCAGTCTTGATGTCAAACGGTCTGGTCTGAGCCTCTAGGCGCTCCTTTTCAGACTTCCTCAGGAAAGGGGCAGCCTTCCCAAACTCGGCCATCAGAGCATCACCCATGGTGGACGGTAGACAGAAGAACAGCTAAAGAATGAAACGTTTCACTTCCAGTCCCTCTGCAGAACTGCAGCTTGGTGAAGAGGACTCAGACTTATAAATCCTCCCTTTGGACCAAATTAGGAGATATCTGGTGAGACAGAAGCAGCTGCAGATCTAAATGTGTCTCTGAATGCACTAGGAGGGCAGATTCTGGACCTTTGGGTGTTGCAGTCCTTTTGAGGTGAACCAGAGAATCGCTGCTTATCTGTCTGCTGATAGATGGTCTTGGTTTAGACTCCAGTGTAACTCTCAAGCATCTTTCAAGTAACTAGAGAACAAAACATAATACTTTTCAAAATTATGCATAAAGATTATTAGAATTTACTTTTTTATTCATGGAAAAAAAGAGATTTGAGATGGTTAAAGTTAGCGACTATTAAATTTCCAAAATTAATTTATGCAAACTGATATTTAGATTTCAAGTATCATCTGGTTAAGTGATTGACAATTGATTTTTTTGTATATTTGATTGATCACATTTCCATGCAAAATATTAAATTAAATTAAAGGGAATAACCTCAAATAATTCAAAAATGTTCGTGTTTTCAGTTTTTCTCTTATTTTACGAAATTAAAATGAAACTGAATCTAAAAGATATTTTCAAAGTTACTTAACTTTATCTGATCATCATTTTTCTATTCATTTCGGTGAATAAATGATATCAACACAGAAACAAGATTTAAAAGTTATCTTTTCTCTGCTTTTTAAAATTGTATTTACTTTTTGACATTCATGAACACATTGATCATATCCCTCTGCTTTGGTTCAGATAAATAGGTTTTTGAATGTCATTTTTTTCTTTTACAACACAAAATAAAAATAATTACAATTTTAAAAAGGAAAAATGTCCTCTCCTTCCTAATTCTGTTTATCTCCATGGTGATGTCCAACTACATGTTTAATTTTGATCTCAAGTGAAAGACAATTTTAAGTTGAGGGCTTTTTGTATGCTGCCAATAAGATGAAAGACAAACAGATATTTATCCCTCTTAAGCCATCCTCCAGGCATGCATCCAAGAAAAACAAACCGTTTGTGATACAATAAAAGCAGCTGATTAAATTAAAATAATAAAATTACATCTGACATTTTATCAAAAGCCTCTTTAACCTTTTAGAACAAGAGGAAACATGTTTCTGTTAATTGCTGATATGATGAGTGGTCTGTGATGAGCTGAAGGGTTTGTGTCTCTTTATCTCCAACTCTTCAGTCTGGAAATAGAAACCTGACGCGTTTTATCTGCAGCCTCAGAAATGTGTTGGTATTAAACTCCTGCAGCTGCTCTGATCTGTTTTTTATTCAGGAAAACTATTTTCAGATTAAGATTCTTTATTGGATCAAAGATTTTTGTTGTTCACAAAAAGAAATCCAGAAATCAAACCAACCTGATCAGGAAATGTGTGAATTATGGCCTTAGTTCCTGATCTGAAGTAACCAAACAAACCTTTGATTTTCTGAACTTGGCAGAAAGTTGATGCAACAACCACATTGTTGTTTTATTAAAATAAAACCAAATTCTTTAAAACTCCTTAAACTTCAACATCCCAATATCCTGAGCTCTATGTCCTAAAAAGAAGAGGTCACCAGTTTGACATCACACAGACCTGAAAATGTGTCATTAAGATGCCGCTCCAGCAGGTGGCAGTAGAGTTAAGCTGTGCAGCTAAATAAAGTTTTAAACTTAGCAACTGACATATTCAGATGTTCTCCATCCAATCTGAGCTGGAGATGATAAAAATTTGTGGTTTTAATTGAACAAAAGGGGAAAATACTGAGAGGGTGTGAATACTTTTGTAAGGAGATGTAAGTCGAAAATGTTTGTGTTTTTAATGTATATAAAACATCAGCGTCATAATGAGATAAATCTGTTTTTAAAATGGAATTAAATAATCATGAACATCTGGACTCAAATGTTTATGGAAAGCCATTTTCTTCAAAATTACATAAATAAGTTAATAAATAAATTTTGACAACATAAGATCCAAAATTTATAATAAAAAAATTCCCTTCTCACCCACCGCGGGTGGTTCTTATCCTCTGAGCTCGGGTCCTCTACCAGAGGCCTGGGAGCTTGAGGGGTTCTGCGCAGTATCTTGGCTGTGCCAAGGACTGCACATTTCTGGACTGAGATGTCTGATGTTGTTCCTGGGATCTGTTGTAGCCACTGCTCCAGTTTGGGGTTACTGCCCCGAAGGCCCCGATGACCACAGGCACCACTGTGTCTTCACCTTCCAGGCCCTCTCCAGTTCTTCCCTGAGGCCCTGGTATTTCTCCAGTTTCTCGTGCTCCTTTTTCCTGATGTTGCAATCACTTGGTATTGCTACATCTACCACAACGGCTTTCCTCTGTTGTTTATCCACTACGACAATGTCTGGTTGGTTCGCCATTACCATTCTGTCTGTCTGGATCTGGAAGTCCCACAGGATCTTAGCTCTGGCGTTCTCCACCACCTTTGGGGGTGTTTCCCACTTTGATCTCGGGGTTTCCAGTCCATATTCTGCACAGATGTTTCTGTACACTATGCCTGCCACTTGGTTATGTCGCTCCATGTACGCTTTCCCTGCCAGTATCTTGCACCCTCTGTGATGTGCTGGACTGTCTCAGGGGCCTCCTTGCACAACCTACACCTTGGGTCTTGTCTGGTGTGGTAGATCTGGGCCTCTATTGCTCTGGTGTTTAGGGCCTGTTCCTGGGCGGCCAGGATGAGGGCCTCTGTGCTGTCCTTGAGTCCAGCTTTTTCCAGCCATTGGTAGGATTTACTGATATCAGCCACTTGGGTTATTTGCTGGTGGTACATCCCATGTAGGGGCTTGTCCTCCCATGATGGTATCTCTGGCACCTCAACCTCCGTTCCCTGTTGTCTGAGACATTCACTGAGCACATTGTCTGTTGAGGCTTTGTCCCTGATGTATTATGGATCTTAGTTGTTTCGTCCTGGACAGTGGTTCTCACACTCACTAGTCCTCTGCCTCCGTCCTTGCGGCTCGTGTACAGTCTCAGGGTGCTGGATTTGGGATGGAACCCTCCATGCATGGTTAGTAGCTTTCTAGTCTTAATATCTGTGGCTTTTATCTCCTCCTTTGCCAGCTGATTATTCCAGCAGGGTATCTGATTACTGGCAGGGCATAGCTGTTTATCGCACGGATTTTGTTCTTGCCATTGAGCTGGCTTCTCAGGACTTGCCTTATTCGTTGGAGGTATTTAGCTGTGGCTCCTTTCCTTGTGGCCTCATCGAGGTTGCCATTTGCTTGTGGTATACCTAGGTACTTGTAACTGTCCTCTATGTCTGCTATTGTTCCTTGTGGGAGTGAGACCCCTTCTGTGCGGATCACCTTCCCCCTCTTTGTGATCAGCCGACCACATTTCTCTAGTCCGAATGACATCCCAATGTCAGTGCTGTAGATCCTGGGGGTGTGGATCAGTGAGTCGATGTCTCGCTCACTCTTGGCATACAGCTTGATGTCATCCATGTAGAGGAGGTGACTGATGTTGGCCCCATTTTTGAGTCTGTATCCGTAGCCAGTCTTGTTGATAATTTGGCTGAGGGGGTTCAGGCCTATGCAGAACAGTAGCGGGGACAGAGCATCTCCTTGGTATGTGCCACATCTGATGGACACTTGTGCAAGTGGTTTGCAGTTGGCCTCACTTGAGATATACATATATATATATATATATATATATATATATATATATATATATATATATATATATATATATATATATGTTGTTTTTATTTATTTATTTATTTTTTGTTTCATGATTTGGTTGAAATCAAAACCAATAATATGTCGCCTGCTCACGTATGTCAGAAGAGCGACATACGTTTGCGCTGCTGCTCCACCAGTGGCACAACACAGCGTGGCATGGTGGCCTGCAGCATGGTGGCCTGCAGCATGAAGGGATGCTGCAGCAGGGATGCTGCCGCAGAGCGGCAGCGCTACTCCGGTATCGTGTGTCATGTGTCAGCATGCAGCCCAGGAAGTCTTTCAGCACTGGAGTTAATAACAGTATCTAATTTTGACTAAAATGGCTCTGCGTACATCTTGCTCCTGCTTTACCTATAAGTCTAACCTGATCATTTATTAATAAAAATTAAATCATTTTAAGTTTAATGTAATATTGCTCATAAAATAGCAGAATTAAAGCAGAAACTGGCAATGTGACAGAAGAACACTGATATTTATTCAACATTACCCTTATTTAACAAAAACTCACAAACATCAAAATGTGAACAAGTGCAAATGTTAATAAATCAATATAATTACAAATAAACTGAAATATTTCTGATGATATGAGAACTTATTGTTTAATTTCTCAGCTGTTTGTTAATTATATCAACATGAAATGTGATTTGATCTGAAATCAGAATAAAACCTGACTTATTTATTCCAATTTGTTTGGAATTGTTTTTATTTTAACTGAAAATGTAAATTTAAAAATTTTAGCTAAAATTAGAAGGAACATGAAATGTTTTAAAAGATCAAATTAATGTTGAAGTTTATAAATGTAAAATCTGCTGCAGCAGCTCCCGCTTCGAGTTCAGAGGTTATTTATCCTGGAAGCTGTAATCTGGAGTTCGACCCCTGACCTCTGGACCTTCGCTGCACATCGCCTCCCTTTCATTTCCTACCCTAAACACTGAAAAGGTTCCTCAACATCTCTATAAAAATAAAATAGAATAACTAAAAACAAAAAGAAAAGTAAAATCAAAAAGAAAATAAAAGTAAAAAAATTAAATAAAAATGAAAAAAATAAAAGTAGAAAGGAAACATGTGGTCCTTTTGAAGCTCCAGGTGAATCCTGAGGTTAGTCTTTATTGGGATTTCAGATGTATTATGTAAATCCTGAAGCATCAGGTGTGATCCCAGGTGAGTCTCTGGTGTGATCCGCCCGAGGATCCTCCAGTCTGTGGCTCCAGGTGAGGCTCAGCAGAGCGACATACGTTTGCGATGCTGCTCCACCAGTGGCACTAGACAGCGCGGCGCGGTGGCCTGCAGCATGAAGGGATGCTGCAGCAGAGCGGCGGCGCCACTGCGCTGTAGCGTGTCACGTGTCAGCATGCAGCCCAGGAAGTCCTTCAGCACCGGAGAAACCTGCAGCCAACATGGACACCATCAGCTGGAGAACACCTGGAGAGGCTGAAAGGCTGAAATAGGATTTATTTCTGCATCATTGTTCTGCTGCTAATAAAATACTGCGCCATCAAACTTCTGTGAGAACAACTGTTTTTATTATTATTTAATAACATAATATCGATCGGTGCGGTTGTTTGTTTAATTGTTTTTTATCATTATTACTTAACAAATATATTTTAAAAAATTTCCCTGTTTCAATTTCTTTTCTGTTGTAATTACTTTTTTGACTAACTTTATGGTATGGAGCTAAATTAGGGTCATAAAGTTTGCAAAAACTGCAAAAAATAATTTAGAAAGAAATACATATGTTTGTATAAAGAGTGAAAACAATTTTTCTTCAAAAAGTAATCAATTTTAATGTTGGAAAAACTTAAACAAACTGTTAGCTGCATTTTTCTTCTCTCTCAACTCTCACCTGACAGTGTGTGCCATGATTTCATATCCTTATGGGAACCTATTTCTGTGTACAATGTGGGGTTATGTGGACATTCTCCTTGTGGGGACATTTTCTTGGTCCTCATAAGAGATATTGTTTTTGGGTTAGTGGTTATGTCTGTGATGGTTAGGGTTAGGGTAAAGGTTAAGGCAAGGGTTAGGCTGTAGAAATTAATGGAAGTCGATGTGAAGTCCCCATAAGTGATGAAAACACGACTGTGTGTGTTTCTGACCCTTTGCATGTTCTTGACACTTGGCGCTGGTTCGTCTCTCAGTTTCTTCATGGCACTGATTGGTGTTTCGTTGAAGTATGGAGGCTCACCGTCCACCATCTCCACCACCATGATGCCCAGGGACCAAATGTCCACCTGGGGGACCGATTTAAACGTTACGTGCCGTTTATAAGATGCTGTCCAGTTGAACATTGCTTCTCAGGCTTTTACCTTATGTAAACTATATCTACATTCTTACCCATTGCATTTCAACACATTAAAAACATGACTTTTTCGATAAATCAAAACAAACCAGTACCTCACCTCTGTGCCATACGGCGTTTTGGAGATCACTTCTGGAGCCATCCAATACGGAGTCCCGACCAGAGATTTCCTCTTTGGGACGTCAGTGTTGATCTGAGCGCAGAAACCGAAGTCGGACAATTTTATCTGCAGCAGGATGGAAGATAGAAAATATGTGAAATTAATTTTTACATTTCAAAGTTTTTTTTCTGCACTTGAAAATGTTCAACTTTCAGATGGATGGGTCACAGCTCCCGTGCTGGAGGGGGTGCGGAGTGGTTGCGGTAGGCCACTATCATGTTTTTTGGGATTGTCCGGAGTTACAGACTTTTTGGAAGGACGTACATCGACTGATATATAAAGTTATGGGTATAAATCTGGACTTGTCATTCACTGTTCTGTATCTTGGAATACTCCCTGAAGGACTTAGCAAAGGGGATACATACCTCCTGAAGATAGTTTTGGTCGCCAGCAAGAAGGCGATCACTAAGTGTTGGCTCCAGCCAGGCTCCCCTTCATTGAAACTCCTGGTGAATATTATAAATATGATCCACGACATGGAGACGCTGACATTTGGAATACGACTTCAGAAGGAGAAAGGAGTGGAACTTTGGGAACGGTGGGAATGGTTCATTGCCAGAGGCGATTAACAGTGATTTGTGGGAATCTGCCCCACCTGAGCGGGCAAATGGGGTTCTTTACCTGTTCACATTTTTTTTTCTCCTGATACAGGACTTAATACTTTGTAATACTTATGGAAATGCAACATACATTTTTTTTTCAGTATGGTTGACTGTCACCTGTCCTAGCCCTCGTGTTTTGTTGTGTTCTGTAATTGTATATCTACCTGTTTAAAACGAAATAAAAATAAAGTTTAAAAAAAAAAAAAAGAAAATGTTCAACTTGAGTTTTTGTGTTCAGAAATTTAGAGTTTTTTCCCCAGATGTTTCCAGTTTTTCTTTAGTTTTTTCAGTGAAAATGTCCCGTTTTCCTATCTATAGTTGCTCTAATAAGCCGTCGTGCATTCCTGTAATTCCCATCAGGAGAATGTAAAGGCAGCAGAGCTGAAATAATTTTCTTGTTAAGTGTCACTTTAACACAAAAATTAGTTGCCTGGAGCAAACCCTGCAGTAGGAAATAAATAGTTACTGCTGGCATTTACGGTCTGACTGCCTGGGTTTACAGTCAACTTCGGCTCGTTAATAAACTACTAGATGCAGTTTCTGTTATGGGATGTAATGACTTAGATGTTATCAGTAGAAACATGCTGCCAAGCCACATTTTCTCCTCCCTGCCTGGAAGAAATTTCTCACAAACTAAAAACATGAACAAGCTGAAATGTTCTGCGGCCCATTCAAGTTTTGTTTATCTGAACTGATGGCTTATTGTTCAGCTGAAACCAGAAGTTTACATATACCGTCTATTTCTCTCAATCTGAAGTTAAATCAGACCAAACTTATCTTCTTTCAGATCAAAATCAACAAAATTATTTTACTAAGAGCCTCAATACTGAGATAATTGGTCAGATTTATTAGTTTTTGTCATCAAGATCAGAAGTTTACATACACTAATGACCAGTCTGTACCTGAGCTTGATGTTGCTTCAATACTTCTACTTAAAGGTTTTTCCTCATGATGCCATCTTTTATTGAAGTGCACAAACTAATACAAAAACTTAATGGGCCTGTTCTCAAAAATGGAGAGAAATAAACCAACAAAATGGGATTTATTGTAAGCAATGAGAACTCAGATTATGTTCCCATCATTTTGGATTTGGTCCGCAAGATGACATCCAGGATAAAAATGTACTTCTTGCATAAACCAGGTGGGCTTATTTAAAAAAAGTCTTATAAAATATAGTTTATTGATCTAAATTTATTAAACAAAATTAAATTAATGATTTGTTTTTAGTTTATTTTTTCCCGCCTCTATCTTATTCTAAAATGGTGTATAATTAGGAATTCAGAGTAGACCCCTTTATGAATGGTTTTATCTAACGTTCCCACCGTGCCATATAAACAAGTATGTGTGTGTTCCACTGTCCTGTGCGGAGTTGTTTAAGGTTCAGACTTTCCTTTCAGGAAGTGTTTTGACAAATTTCCCCCAAAAAACCTGGAGAAGCTTACCCTGCCGTCCAGGTGAGCAGGATGGAGTCGCTCTTGATGTCTCGGTGGATGACGCCCTGAGAGTGGAGGTAGGACAGCGCCTGCAGGACGCCCTCACACACCGTCGCTATCTGCTCCTCGTTCAGCCTGAACACCAAAACATCTCTAGGTACTCCCATCTGAGAACCTAGCCTGCATCATCTGGAGCGGCTGCTCACCTGGTTTCACCGATGATATGTGTGAGAGCGCCACCCTGCAGGTACTCCATGATGACCCACAGCTCATCCTCCACCAGCGCGCTGCGGAACATCTGCACCACGTTGGGGTGCTGGTAGTCCCTCATGATGACCACCTGGGGGAAAACAGAAAACACCTGCTTTATGTTGCTTTACATCCAACTTGAAGATGGGAAAGTGATAAATCTATCACCAGGGTGATAACAGTTTGGGTTTTTCATTATAGTCTAGTTATTTTTACAAAATAAGTTAGTTTTAATTATTTTTTAGAGCATGTTTTCTTATTTTTATTAACTAAAAACTGTTTAGTTTTAGCTTAGTTTTTATTGCATGTAGTAGTAATTTAAGTTTTTCCACATTCTGGTTAATTTTTTAGTGCAGAATTAAGAAATGTCAAAGTTTTGTGATCTTGTTTACATTGATTGGGTAATGAAAACTCAACACGATACATTTTTTAAAATATTGATTGCATTATTGTTGAACAACCAGCTGAC
Organism: Poeciliopsis prolifica; assembly: GCF_027474105.1. Lineage (NCBI taxonomy): Eukaryota > Metazoa > Chordata > Actinopteri > Cyprinodontiformes > Poeciliidae > Poeciliopsis > Poeciliopsis prolifica. Next base: position 1,177,263 of record NW_026562469.1, on the reverse strand, counting down.
TCTGGACTTTTGTCCCAATTTTTGCTGGTGCCATTTTGTGGACTAGCATAAGCAGGGGTGAAGCAATCTGCCAACAGCTGATGTAAACCGCTTGTTTCTTATCAGTTCAAAAGGCTAATGAATAGATTCAAAAACCCGAAAACAAAGGATATTGTATCCATAACTCCAGTGTGTTTTAGTTTTATAAATTTGTGATATAGTTCCACGTTGTTATAGTTTTTCCCATTAATTATTGTTTTTATTTATTTCAGTGTTGTGGAAAAAGGTGTTTTACCAACCACTGTCATTCAATGTTTTCAGTTTTCGTTAGTTGTGGTTAGCTGGTTGAAGTTGACCCGTACCTCGTTAAAGAGAAGCTCCCTGCGCTGCTGCTTCCTCACGTCCATCATCTTCACCGCCACCTGGCGCCCGCTGTGCCGTTCCCGGGCGATGCAAACCACGCCAGTGGAGCCCTCCCCGATCTTCACGAAGTTCTCCAGAGTGACCCTGGGATCGCCCAGGTCCACCACCATCTTCAGCGCCGCCTTGAACTGTTCGTGGGTCACCTTCTGGGGCGCTCTGTCCGGGGCGGCAGGAGGAGTGGAGGACGGGGGGCGGCTTGGCTGCGCGGGGCTCGGCTGGGGCGGCGAGGAGGCACGTTTGGTGGAAACATCGACCCCTGTGGAGGCGCGAGGTGAAGGCTGGGGCAGCACTCTGCCAGAGATGACGGGACTGCTGGTGCTGTTGGGCGGAGGCAGCCGGGGGCGGGAAGATGGCGGCTGGAGCAACAGACAGATTGAGTTAAGTAAGCAATGGTCTCTACTGCAGCAGAAATTATTCTTCCTGGGTTGTTTTAGTAATAAATGTTTTATTTATGATGTGAACCCCAGGAAGAGTAGCTTTGTCAACGGCTATTAGCAATAGCTACTCTTTGAGGTTTTTCTTCCTATCTTCTGTAATTATTACCATATTAGTAGATTATTATGGTTATTTTACAATCATTATCATCATTAGTTTTTTTTCTGTTTTGATTTTCATATTATTACTCATTTGTAGTTATATAACACAGATTATGAAGAATTCATCAGATGAACATTAGCAGAGTTGGTAATTATTCTGATGCCAAATGATTATTATGTACAATCACCAATATTATCATTATTATTATTGTTATCCATAGGTTTGTGATAATATCATTAATTTCTTAATGCTGATTTTTAAAAAGTGCTTATTTCACTGACAGATTATTTCACTTCTAACTAAATATTTTCCCATGTTTTCAGTTAAATAATCATTGAATTGAACGTTCAGTTTTTTTTTTAATCAACATTAAGTTATTGACTCAAAATCAGCTCATATTTCTTGCTGAAACGTTACTTATAAGTCAGTTTTCACTATAATTTCCTGAGGGAGTCTTCCCAAGGGATCAATAAAGTCAAGTCTAAGTCTAAGTCTAAGTTTTATCTTATTTCAAGTGTTCTTAGATGTTTGCACTGGAAACTGGATCAATAATTCTCTGTAAGATCTTGTGTTTTTGCATATAAATATAAACGAACCTGACCTCTGGTCCAGGTCTTACCTTGAGGTCATAGGTCGAGTGCGGCCTCCTGGGGGTTTCTGTGGAAGACGACAGCAGGTCCGGCAGGTGATTGGCTGGGGCTCTGGCTCTCAGCTGAGGCCTGCCGCTCTCTGCCGCCTGGTGGTAGGAGGTCGGCCTCGGCTTCCGCCCGCCGCCGCTGCGGACGCTGGGTTCAGGCGTGCAGCTCGTCCTGTGGGGCAACGCGGGGCTGTGCGGAGCGGCCTCCGATACGGAGCTCACCTGACTGCTGGATTTGGTTCTCTGCAGGTTCCTGTTCGCTCTGGGGCTGCCGCTCTCGCTGCGCACCTGCCGGATGCGGTCCTGCCAGTAGGTGGCGCTCCCGCCGGCCTTCACGCTGCTGCTCCGCCGGCTGATCTCCAGGTAGTGGTAGGACTCGTCCTCCGCCACGTCTCCCAGCCGCCCCATTGACTGGGCGCGTTTCCGGGCCGACGGGCTGGTGCGGCGCAGCGAGTTGGAGCTGGTGACGGAGACGCGGCTCATCTCAGAGATCACGTGACTGATGTAGTCGCCATGGCCGATGAAGCTGCCGCGAACGATCGTCTGCTGACGAACAACCGGGATAAACAAGTTCATTTCCGCTAAACAAGTTCAGCGGAGGCCACACCTCAGATAAACCGCTAACCCGCTAATAGTTGTGCTAATTGTGTTGTGACCTTTGTATCCTGGTTGAAATTAGCTCTTTATTAGCTTACACAAACACCCTTATTGGTTTAGCGCTTTCAGGTTAGGGCAAATAGCTTCTTAAGTTAGCGGTCAGCTAGCAAAGGTCTGTGAGCGTTTTCTCATTTCGATACATATCTGTTTAGAGAAAAATAATGTATATTTAAATAAATCATTTTAAGATAAAAATACACATATATGGTCAATTTTTGCGACATATTAATACGTTGCTAAATTACAAATAAAAGCAAAGGTAATATTGAAAATAGAAATTTACAAAAAACAAAAATAGAAATGTTATGAAAATGGAAATAAGAATGAAAAGAAAGAAAACAAGGATATTTTAAAGATGTAATAAATATTCAAAAAGAGGAAAAAACAAAACAAATATGTTATGAGAAAAGTAAAGAAGAAAATAACTTTGGTTTTTTTTAAAAAAATGGAATAAAACAAAGAAAAAATAAAACCAGAAACATGATTTTAATAAATTAAACAAGAAAACATGAAAATGTTTTTTTATTGCGACACAAAAAAATTAAAAAAGAAATGTTATAAAAAAAGAAAACTATAAACTATAGTTGTATTCTTTTTTTCAGGGAAAGAATAAAATGTGATTAGTTTCACTTGCCAGAATTCAGACATTGGATTTGACCTCTGACCTTTCTGGGTTCCAGATCGATGTTGGTGATCCTGGACGGGTCCACCAGGGGGCGTGGCCTCTTCAGCGTGTCGATGACGCTCTGCCACTGCGCCGGCAGACCCACGTAGCGTCCCGTCGAGACGTCGAAGGACGTGTGGACGCGGTGCTGGAAGTCCCGCGGCGCCGAGATCTCCAGCCGGTGCTTCTTCTTCCTGCGCCGGAACATCGCCACGGAAACGCGGCGCCGGCCGCCGGACCGGACCCGGAAGAAGCGACAGGAAGCGGCGCTGCGAAGGGAAGAGCAGCAGCTGTGACTCCAGCCGGGCCGAGACATGATGAGACGCTGAAGGCAGGCGGAGAAGTGGCGGCTGCTCTTCCTGCTCAGGTGAGTCACCTGAACTGGGTCACCTGAACCGGGTCACATGACCCGATCCTCAAACCGACCAAGCAGCCCAGATGAGATCTCACCTGTCTGCATCAGTGACTGCAGGAATCTGGAGAGTTTGCAGTTGACCTCTGACCTCAGAACCAGATTGTATCACCAGAGATCGGATCGGTTCTGAAGCTCATTCTTCCAGAACCCGAGACAGTTTGACTGTAAGCACTTCCTGTCTGGGAGGGAAGCCGGGTCACTTTTCAGGATGTAAATACTTTTGTGACTGATTAGTCTGTCATCAGAACCAGGGTCCATTCAGGTTCTGATCCAATTCATGGAAGACGCTAACGACTCACATCTCCAAAAATCTGACCTGTCTCTTTAAGAAGCTCAGATTTTATCTGGCTGTTGTCCTAAAGCGGCCCGTTTGGACCATTTGGACCGCTTCTTAGCGGCTGTGCTGGTATGTTTTGGGTTTGAAACCTGGCCCGGTTCCTTCAGCCCAAAGTACAGGCTGGGTTCACGGTTCTGGTTCCGGTAATCTGACTCGGCTCATCGCGGACTGTCAGGTGAGAGTTTGGATCGGTTCTGATCGGTTTGGATCGGCGCCAAACTGATGCGTAACGAGTCTCTGTGGATGTGATGAAGATCAGCAGCAGACCAGAACCAGAACCGGAGAGACGATGATGATGAAGAGCATCATCATCGTCACAGAACCCGTCTGACTGAATGAATCATTCTGACGGATCTCAGAAAATCCTCACCTAATCTCAGAAACTTCAGAACTAACGTGACTCAAAGTCTCTGACCTTCATCAGTCGGAACCAGTTCCAGAACCTTCTCTGAGGTTCTGGGAATCAGTAGAACCTCAGCAGAACCATACCACACCTGGACCAGAGGAGAACCTTCCAAGGACCCAAAAGAACCTTTTTACTCACTTTAATGAACCCAAACAAAGACTCCTTAACATCCAGAACCTTCAGGTCCAGTTCCCTCTCACCGGGCCTCAGAGGTTCTGCTCTGACTTCCTCCTCCTTTCTGCAGTCTCACCTGGTGGGCGTTGATGTTCCTCAGCCTCGGGTCGGTCTGACCCGGCCCGGTTTGGTCCGAACCTCCTCGCTCCACCTCAGCCTGTACGAAACACAGAGAGGATGAAGCATCTTCATCATCATCACCACCAGGCTCTGCCGACCGGATCCGATCATCCACATCCTCCTCCACTCCCTGACAGCAAACAGGAGGAAGAGGCAAGAGGGGCGGGGCTTAGCGATTCCCTCTGCTCTGTTCCAGAACAAAAATACAATCATTTAACTCCAATGCTAACAGCTAGCGATCCTGAACCGCTAGCTGTTAGCATTGGTGGTAGCTGTCAAGTTGTCAACATAAAGAGCTAAATCTTAAATATGCGCCAGATTTATAAATGAAAATTGATGCAGTGCTTTGCTACCAACTGTCAACAACAACAACTATAAGGTTATGAAACAAGGGAGAGGGACGTAGCTCAGCTATGCTAGGTTGACTTTGACAATTAGAACATGTGCATGTGCTGCAGAATTTGGTTTTTCAGTTTAGTAAAGAACAAAAAAGGCAACAAGCACCAACTGTGACAGACGTTCAGTAGAGCAGGGTTTAAATCAGCTAATCAATCGCAGCAGTGGTAGATTAGCGAGTTTTGGGAAATGTTGAATCCTGGATGCTAACAGTAACAGAACAGACAGACAATCACTGCAGAGATCTTTATGTTCTTGTCATATTGATTAACTCCATATTGATTTTCATGTTCAACAGCGAAACGCTGCAGGAAAACGGATCATATCGTTCAGAACAGCAGCTCTCACCGCTTTATACCTAAACTAAAAAACAATTTAAGTCACTTCAGTTATTCTCTTTGTGTGGGGAATTTGAGATTCTCAATAAAATACAAATGTAAAGACAGAAATTATGATAAAAACTTATAGCAATAATTATTTTAAAAAATTTAATAACAGTTTGTCTAATTTCTAGCTAGTTTTGTTTACTCCATCTTAATGGGTTTATTTAAATTACTTCATGTTTATATTCTGACAATTTTACATGAATAGATCAGGCAGTAAAACTTCAATTTATTGGCAGTTTAACTGTAAAATTTTGAATTTATTTGTCATTTCTGATCAAAACGAGAGCAGATAATAAACCGATGCAGCTTGTTTGCCTGCAGGACACTGAGGATCAGCTGCTTACCTGCACACCAGGTGTGTGTGGGGTGTGTGTTTTCAGGGTGTGACTCACCAACATGCCAGAGGAATCTAACTCTACATGACCAGACAGCTCCTGTCTCTGACTGGAAACCGGCCTGGAAACCGGCCTGGAAACCAGCCTGGAAACCAGCCTGGGAACCAGCCTGGAAACCAGCCTGGAAACCAGCCTGGGAACCAGCCTGGAAACCAGCCTGGAAACCGGCCTGGAAACCAGCCTGGGAACCAGCCTGGAAACCATCCTGGAAACCAGCCTGGGAACCAGCCTGGAAACCAGCCTGGAAACCAGCCTGGGAACCAGCCTGGAAACCAGCCTGGAAACCAGCCTGGGAACCAGCCTGGGAACCAGCCTGGGAACCAGCCTGGAAACCAGCCTGGGAACCAGCCTGGAAACCAGCCTGGAAACCGGCCTGGAAACCAGCCTGGGAACCAGCCTGGAAACCAGCCTGGAAACCAGCCTGGGAACCAGCCTGGAAATCAGCCTGGAAACCAGCCTGGGAACCAGCCTGGAAACCAGCCTGGAAACCAGCCTGGGAACCAGCCTGGGAACCAGCCTGGAAACCAGCCTGGAAACCAGCCTGGGAACCAGCCTGGAAACCAGCCTGGAAACCAGCCTGGGAACCAGCCTGGGAACCAACCTGGAAACCAGCCTGGGAACCAGCCTGGGAACCAGCCTGGAAACCAGCCTGGAAACCGGCCTGGAAACCAGCCTGGAAACCGGCCTGGAAACCAGCCTGGGAACCAGCCTGGAAACCAGCCTGGAAACCAGCCTGGGAACCAGCCTGGGAACCAGCCTGGAAACCAGCCTGGGAACCAGCCTGGGAACCAGCCTGGAAACCAGCCTGGAAACCAGCCTGGGAACCAGCCTGGGAACCAGCCTGGAAACCAGCCTGGAAACCAGCCTGGGAACCAGCCTGGAAACCAGCCTGGGAACCAGCCTGGGAACCAACCTGGAAACCAGCCTGGAAACCAGCCTGGAAACCAGCCTGGGAACCAGCCTGGAAACCAGCCTGGGAACTAGCCTGGAAACCAGCCTAGAAACCAGCCTGGAACTATCCTGGAAACCAGCCTGGGAACGAGCCTGGAAACCAGCCTGGAAACCAGCCTGGGAACGAGCCTGGAAACCAGCCTGGGAACCAGCCTGGAAACCAGCCTGGGAACGAGCCTGGAAACCAGCCTGGAAACCAGCCTGGGAACCAGCCTGGAACTATCCTGGAAACCAGCCTGGAACTATCCTGGAAAGCAGCCTGGAAACCAGCCTGGGAACCAGCCTGGGAACCAGCCTGGAACTATCCTGGAAACCAGCCTGGGAACCAGTGACTGCGCAGTGAGAGCGCCCTCCAGTGGCAGCTGCTCGTGACTGAAAAAGCTGGTCGGGTTCGGCTCCTTATTCCAGTCTAAATATGAAGTAATTTGTTCTCTGCAGCTTGAAGAAGAAATGAGTCTCCAGAGGAAAAAGGTTCATGATTTTTTAATTTAAAAAAATCAAATGAAAAGGGAGATTTTATTTTAACTCTGAACACGTCCAAACTCTGCCTCAAGTTATTTTAATAAGTCAGATATGCAAACATCTATTAGAACAGGCCTAAAGTTAGACGTGAACATCATTTATCAGTCAGAATAAATGGCTGCACTGAAACCTTCAAATGATCCAGAATCTTAAACCTCCATCTGAGCTTTAGGGCTGAGATCAAAATGAGTCAATTTCCACCAAAAAAGAAAAAAACTCAGAAGGTTTGAGATAATAAACCTCAAAAATTTACTAGAAAAAATACATGGAAACATCTGAGTGTCAAAAGTAAAAAAATGTTTGACCTTTAGACATTTTTTGGTTTCAACATTTGAGAATTTTCAACTTTAAAAACTGATATATTCTAGAACATTTCTGAGAATTATCTCAAAATGTCAGAAATATTTGATCATTTTTTCTATGTACAACAGAACCTGCTGCTGAAAACCCAAACAGGCACAGAGCGTCTGAAACGGATCAGAGCTGATCAGAATCAACACCTGAAGCTGAACCAGGTAGAACCCGGTGGAACCAGGTAGAACCCAGTGGAACCAGGTAGAACCCGGTGGGACCAGGTAGAACCAGGTGGAACCAGGTAGAACCAGGTAGAACCAGGTGGAACCTGGTAGAACAAGGTGGAACCGGGTAGAACCAGGTGCAACCAGGTAGAACCAGGTGGAACCAGGTGGAACCAGGTAGAACCCAGTGGAACCAGGTAGAACCAGGTGGAACCAGGTAGAACCAGGTGGAACCAGGTAGAACCAGGTAGAACCCGGTGGAACCTGGTAGAACAAGGTGGAACCGGGTAGAACCAGGTGCAACCAGGTAGAACCAGGTGGAACCAGGTGGAACCAGGTAGAACCAGGTGCAACCACGTAGAACCAGGTAGAACCAGGTGGAACCCGGTGCAACCTGGTAGAACAAGGTGGAACCGGGTAGAACCAGGTGCAACCAGGTAGAACCCGGTGGAACCAGGTGGAACCTGGTGGAACCACGTAGAACCAGGTGGAACCACGTAGAACCAGGTGGAACCAGGTAGAACCAGGTGGAACCACGTAGAACCAGGTGGAACCAGGTGGAACCTGGTAGAACCACGTAGAACCAGGTAGAACCAGGTGGAACCTGGTAGAACCAGGTGGAACCGCACCTCTCACCCTGGCGCCTCTGGAGATCGGACCAGAACTCCCAAAAACTCCAGGAATAGAATAATTTTTCCCATCCATCAGACAGAATCTGTTTAATAAAACCTCTTACCAGCCTGAGGTTTAGTTGAGCTCAACTAAAGGTCATGACCTGTCTGTGGACAAGGCGCCAACTGGTCCAAACTGGCATCAGAACCAAAACTGATACAAATAAAATTTCCAAATAACAATAATATGTCAATTTGTCATCATTTATTGCCACAATTAACCAATAATGATGGTAAATTCTCATGAATTAAACGAATCGGTTGGAAAATATCGATACAGTGAGTTCAGTGAGTTACAGCATTCCACCAGTGACCGACAGGGGGCGCCACGCGTGGCATGGAAACAAAACAAACGAGTTTGTGCAGAAAATATTGAGAAAGTTTAGCGGCTGCGCTGCTTTAGAAACCCGACATGTGCAGGCCCGTCTGTGGGCCGAACCAGAACCATCAGAACCGCGTTAGAACCCCAGCAGAGAAACACTGCATCTGGGCTGGCAGAGCAGAACCTCAGAGTTCTGGAGACCCGGCCCGGTTGCTCAACTGGATCATGAACCGGGTCAGACATGGAGCTGCTCTCGGATCAGTTTGCAGCTGAACGTTCATTCATGCGGATCAGTTTACAGCAGCACATCCGGACGGGACGGGCTCCGAACCAGACCTGGTTCCGACCCGGTTCTGACTGACCGCTCTCATATCCAGATGTTCTGACAAAGTTCTGCTGAGAACAACAGGATGAACTAAAACCTGTTTTTCTCCAGAGAACAAAGAGCTGAACGGTTCTGAGGGCCCGTTTGAGTCGGAACCGCAGAACTGTGACCCGGATCCGGTTCCGCCTCAGGTGTATTTACCTGGCCGTAGAGTCCAGATGGTCCAGATCCCGCCGCGCTCTGCTCCTCTCCTCCTCACATCTCCCGTCTCACCTTGTCCCAGGTAAGTGGGCGGAGCCTGCAGGTCAGCGACAGACTGGAGGAACCCCGAGACTCAGATTTTTATTACTATTGAACATTTAGTGGAAGAAGGACATGTGAGGTCAGACCCCTGAAGCCCACCGGCCCAGTTCGCGTTAGGAAGCGGCAGTTGGAGCTGAAGCCGCAGGGAGCGGCGGGTCCGCGGCCCCAGCAGCGAGCAGGAGGCTCCGGTCCGAGCAGGCAGCAGCACGCCCGGTTCTGCCCCGGGCTCAGCGGAACCGACGTGACTCAACAGCCCGAACCGCCCGCCACAGCTCCGAACCGAGGCGGGGATTTTCATCTGCATGGACGAATCATGTTTCAACTTATTAATAAATCATTTCATATGAAGCTTTATTGTCATAAAAACCTTCAATAAACATCTGAAAACCACAACAGTGTATTAAATAAAAAGGATTAAACTCAGAAAGTTTCTGGGATTCAAAAAGGTGGAAATTCATCATAAAAATGTCTGAAATGAGATGGAAAGTTTTGCATTTTCAAATTCAAGGTTTTAGAAAAAAACTTGGAATTTTTTAGTCTCAAAAAATAAAAAACTGAGAAACTTTCAGATTAAAGTCAGAATGTTTTTTTTTTTTTAGAAAAATTGGGATTTTCTGAGTTAATTTTTTATAAATTGTTATAAAAACCCAGAATTTTTTTTAGAAAAAATGTTTGAAGTTTAGAAGTTTAAATTTTGCTAGAAAAACAAGAAACTTTGAGAATAATCTCAGAACTTTACTAGAAAACACAAGAACATTTTTGAGTCTGAAAAGTCAAATTTAAAAAAGTAGTACATTTCAAACAGCTGAAAATTTGCTAGCAACAAATCAGAAAAGATTTTCCATAAATATAAAATCTGTAAGTTGGAAAATTCAAAATTTTTTTAGAAAACCACTTAAATTTTTAAATAAATATTAGGAATATTCTAGAAAAAGAATCTGTTGAAGTGAAAAAAGGAATTTATCTGAAAAAAAGCATATAGTTTGAAAAGTCAATTTTTTTCCCAAACCAATTCTGCTAATATAAAACTTTCAGAATTTTTTTTCAGAAATGTCAGAATAATCTGTTTCTGCCTGCAGCCGTCCTGACACAGCGCCCTCTGCTGGTTCCACGATCAAATGAGCAAGCCAGACAGCAGCTGCAACAAATAGTGTTTTCCTTTATTAATGAAACCAAATATCAAACAGACAACATGGATGCTTCACAGATAGAGCTCGGAAAGCTCGTCCTTCAGCTCCGACAGGATGGAGGTGGAAGAGCGACCGCCGGCGTTCAGCAGCGAACCGAAAAACCTTCGCCAGGCCGTCGTGACGACGTCGCTGCAGCAGAAAGAAAGAATCATTTTAAACATTTAGTGTTCGACTCAGAGGCAGCCATTCAAACTTCAGTTACAATGTAAGACAAACCAGTTTACTGTGGTAGATAAAACCAGTTTACCCAGTGCAATGCTATGGACATAACCATGTTTATGTCAGTCACACATAAACAGCCTGAAACTGATTAGACTGGCCTTCATGGAGGGAACAGAAGCTCAACTGTTTCCTCCACCTGGACTCACCTGGACTCACCTGGACTCACCTGGCTCCAGGTGAGTCCAGGTGAGCGTAACTCTGGTTCTGATCCGTTTCTATGACATCATGTCTCAGCATGAAAGCCTGCTTTTATATCACCAACTTTCATTATTTCTCAAGGTCATTTACAGAACTGAGGGGTTCTGGTTCTGCTGGGACCAGAACTGGGTCCATTACTGCCCCAGCAGTAATGGAAACAGGAAACAGAACCAGTTTCCTGTGACTGCGTGTTTCTGTTCTACAGTATTGGGTCGAACCGTACTGCTCCACTGTCCAGCTGCTGCCGCGTTTCTCTGGTTTCATCTCGCTGTTGGTCAACAGGAAGTAGATGGTTTCAGCCACGCCCACCAGGTCCACCTGACAGGAAACGGAACAGACCCGGTGAAACCGACCCGTTCTGACCCGGGGGTCCGACGTGACGAGGGCGTGCTCACGGTGTGAGGCGGGTCGGCGGGCTGCAGCAGACCCAGCCTGAGGTAGGCCTGAGCGGACGGGATCTGCTGGACGGACCGGACGTCTTTCTGCAGATCCAGGTCCAGCGAGGACGACCAGTCCAGCGGGAAGATCCAGTCCTGGGACGCGGCGGCGCCGCAGGAGGCCAGGATGCCGGGCCGCAGCCCCGCATGCAGCAGGCTGCGGCCGTGCAGCTGCAGCACCAGCTCCAGCAGCCTGACGGCTTTCGCTCCGACGCACGCCGGATCCGGACCGCAGTCCGATACAACCTGACCACAGAACACGGCGGAAACTGACCAGTTACCAGGACGACGCACAGGATGCACAGCTCTGCATCAGCAGGCGACTCCGAACCCAGTGAAGGAAAGTCAACATTTTTACTCTAATATTTTGACTTTATTCTCATAAAATCACAACTTCTTAAAAATCACATGTTCCAAAAATAAAGTTGCTGAATGAGAATAAAATCAAAATATTAAGAAAGTTTTTTTACTTTATTCTCAAAATATTTTGACTTTGTCATAAGATCTTAAAATGTATAATATAATGAAAATAAAGTCATAATAATATGACAATAAAATGGTAATGTCACAATAATAGACAGAATATTCTGACCTTATTTTTGTAATATCACAACTTCTTTAAAGTCATAATAACAGAATCAGGTGATGCATAATAAATCATAATATTGATTTTTAATCAAACAGAACCTGAAGTTATTATCTTTGGACATAAAGGGGAACAATCTAAAGTTACAGCTCTGGAGTTATAGATCTGGAGTTATAGATCTGGAGTTATGTGTGTGACTGAATCTGGGTTTGAACATTCTGAGTCACATAAAGACGGTTCCAAAGTCGGCCTTCTGTCACCTGAAGAACGTTTTAAAAATACACAAAAATTCTGCGGTTTTTATTGTTTTAACCTTCCAGACCTCTGAGGTCCTCTGGTTCTGTGGAGCTGACCAGAACCAGAACCAGACATGGAGGAGTTGCATTCAGCTTCTATGCACCACAAATATGGAACAAACTTTTATAAAACTGCAAAACAGCTGAAAAACAGTTGTTTTTGATTCATAATGAATGAAACACTGACCAACAAATTTATATGTAAAGATGGCTGAATGACTGACTGACTGACTGACTGAGTGGTCTCACAGTGAGCTGGTGGTCTGCTGGCAGCCTGTAGACGGTGATGCAGCCGTCCTCAAACCGGAAGCAGCTGATCAGAGCAGCTCTGTCGGCAGACGGCGAGTTCTCATTCAGGCGGGTGAACAGGTAGAAATCCCAGGGGGCTGAGCAGCGCTCCACCTGCAGCAGGAAGCATCAGTCAGTCACATGACCAGCAGGCGGTGGGCGGGCCAGCTGGGCCCATCAGAACCAGGAAGACTCACCTTTATAAACACAGACTGATTTTCTGCAGCTGCTCTGAAGATGGAGACGCTGCCTCTGTCCAAAAGTCTACTTCGAATGAAGAATGTGTCGCCCCCTAGTGGCCAAAGCAAAGTAAAGCTGGGTTTCCTTTAATTCCAGGCCCGGTGTCACATGACTCACACAGCCAATCAGCAGCAGGTCCCGTCTGAAGCCGTTAATATTTAGAGCGGGGTTCATAAACATTCTGGAATGTGATTATTTTTATAGAAAATTGTTTTATAATGAATGTTTTCAGCTGGATGCAGACTGGCTGAGTTTGCTGGGATCATCTTTCTGTTTGGGGAAAACATGGCGGCTTGTTTCCACCTCCAGGCTTTTAGATCCACATGGAAGAAAACATTTTCTGTTTTTTTCCATGTTTTCCAATATGGAAAAAACCAGCATCATAAGTGAGTTTAGAAAAAATATTTTCTAATTTGTAGCAGCCAGAAAATAAATTAAAACAGAGAAATGTTTGTTTTAGTTTCTATGTAATCTGAGAAAAACCAGTTTTCACAAAAACAAAGAAAAACTGAAACCTGCGGATTTAACATGCAAACAGAAATCTGTCACAATAACCAATAAATCAATTAACTGCATGATAAATCAATATCATTGATTTAATTTCTGAGACAATATATTGTTATCATGACAGGCCTAATTGAAACCAAAAGATTAACCTTAACTGGGACAAAAACCAGTTTACTCTGGTAACTGAGGACTCGTCCCTGAGGAACTCCACAACTACAAATTAAAAATACCAATCTAGAGTTAATGAATCAGAACCCAGTTCAGAATAATACCGAGGTCCAGAACGCTGCACTCCTCAACAGCAGGCAGGGGGCGCTGCTCCGAATGAACGTTTGGAGAGGAAGTGATGTCAAAAAGCTCCAACAGCTGTCTGCGGACTTCCGGGTCGCAGGGATCTACAGCGGGAAGATAAACAGAACTCCAGAACATAGAACCATTTCTGTAGAACCCACTGACAAAAACATCCGTTTCATTTTCTAATCCAGGAACCTTCTGTACCATGAGACCGACTGAGACCCTCCTGGTGCTGGTCTTGGTGCTGCTGCTGGTGCTGGTCTTGGTGCTGCTCCTGGTGCTGGTTCTGGTCCAGTGGACTGGAGTTTCCCCCGAACGGTTCTCCAGGAGAAGTGAGGGATGCTGCTTCCACACTGATCTCCTCTATGGGGCTCAGCTGCTTTTTGGGCTGAGAGACGCTTTCCTGGGAACCGAGGTCCCGCTCGGCCCGGAGGTCCCGCTCGGCCCGGAGGTCCCGCTCGGCCCGGAGGTCCCGCTCGGCCCGGTCCCGCTCGGCCCGGAGGTCCCGCTCGGCCCGGAGGTCCCGCTCGGCCCAACTGGGCTGACCTGAGAAGCCGAACACATAAGAATCACCAGCCTGATCTGATGCAGGTTAAACAAAAACTGCTGACCTTTGAGAAGTTAAACTCAAAAGTTTGACTCCTTTGAGTTTAACAGAATTTAAGGAAAATGATTGAAATTCAGGAGAATTTTAATGTTAAATCATCAAAATTTCAACAAGTTCTTCATTTCACTTCTTGTCATTGTTCTTACTTTATATTGCAAAAGGCACATCCTGTCAGGTTGAGTTTTTCCATCATTCATAAAACATTCAGTCTCTTCTGCATGTTTGTGTTGAATTCGACAACGGAATATTGGAAACAGGCTAAAAATGTTCATTTTTAAATTACTAGATAATTTTGTAATAATTTGAGAATAAAGTTGCAATTTTACAAGCATAAAGTCAAAATCTTATTTTTTAATAATAGTTTGTTATTGTGTTATGACTTTTTAAAAGTAATATTAAGAAAATACAGTTAATTTTGTTTTAAGTTCTACAATCATGAGAATAAATTCAAGATATTATGATGCAATTTTTTTTATCAGAATATTTTGACTTTATTCTTGTAATATTAAATAAAGTTGTCATGAAATGAGAATAAAGTCAGAAAATTCAGAAAAATCATAAGATCAAGAAACATGAATATAAAACGGTTCTGGTCACCTGGTGGCCGGTTCTGCTGGTGGTTCTGTTCGGGTCGGGCTGGAAACTGGACCCTCACACAGAGTCCCTTCTCATCGGGTCGCAGGAAGACGTCATCTGGCAGCTCGTCTGAGGACGGATCCGACCTCCTGCAGAACAGTGTCAGATGGTGAGACGGGGGAGTTCTGGTTCCGGTCCGATTCTAGTCGGTTATGGTTGGTTACCTGGCGGACTCTTCGAAACCAGACTCATCCAGTATTTTGAAGGGAGCAGCAGCAGGTGGATCTGCGTTGCTGATCTGACAGGAGAAAGAGAACTGAGTCCATTGCCGTACTCAATGAGCAGAACCAGAACCGGATCAGAACCCACCTGTTGGGACTTTCTGAGCAGCAGCCTCTTCTTCTCCTCCAGCTCCTGACTCAACTGCTCCTGCTGCTCCTTCAGGCGTCTCATCTTCTCTGCAGGAAGCAACCAGAAGCTGAAACTGAAGCGCTAACTCTCGTTTCCCACAGGCAGTGAAGGCCTCATGAGGACAGCGAACGCACCTTCCATCTCCTTCTGTTTCTGCTGGTTGTATCTTTCGGCCCGCAGCTCCTCGAAGCACAGCTCCTCCCCTCCTCTCATCAGGTCCTCTTTACAGTAAGGGCTCCACTGGCTGGCCCCGCCCCCATCCTGAAGCCCCGCCCCCATGTTCACCTGCCCTGTGCTCTCATTGGCTGATCTGCAACCATCAAACAGATCATTTATTTAAATTTTTTTAACTTATATTGCACACTGAATGTCACATTTTAAATGTTTTTTATATTTGTTTTAATAGTTGATTAAAAACAAATATTGTTTGTGCCACTTTTCCATCCACTCAACTTTCCAGTAATGAATTGAAATATTGCCAGTTTCTTTAATTATTACTATTAGAGGTTTAAATTCTTGTCAAACATGTGACAACTGTCTTCTTTATGACCATAAATTATTATTTCTATTTTAAAAATATATAATTTTTAGTGATGTGTAATACTGTAAACATTTAAAATTTTATGGTTTTTTTTTATTAACTGGAATCAGCAGAATTATACAAATAATTTGATTTATAATCTATAATACTTAAAGTTCAACTGGTTCTTTAAATCACAACTAGTAAACTGTAATATTTCATTTTAAAGCTGCTCTGCTTTAACTTTGACAGATTTCACTTACTGAGAGCTGACCAACAATTCTTCCATCTCCGCACCTGCATCGATCAGAAACCAAAGAGTCAATCACTAACCAATAATCAACAAGCTCATCTCCAAATTTGTTGAATATTCAAGTCATGGTGTAAAAACAATAAAAAGAAAGAATGTACAAGCCATTTGTGCAAAAATTACCTTTAAAAAAAAGACAAAACCCTTAAAAATGTGCCTATCTCCTTTACTCACTTCTAACTCTGGCAAACTTCCTGTTTGAGTCGTCATGCTTTTATTCTGAAGGTGCAACTTCCCGCTTAACGGTCAGCGCAAAGGCAACTTAACGGCAAACCGAAGAAAGAAGATAAACTAACGGAGATAACATGTACGTAGCTTTCGGCAGCCCTCTTTATAGACACACAAGGTACGTTTATGACGGAAATAAGTACATGTCTGAAATATTGTGACTCAAACTGTTCATTTGTTTGATAATGTGCCAAAACTAAAGTTAATTTAGGTTGTAAACATTATTAGAACAACAGCAGTTTTCAGAAACGTAATGGAACAGTTACAATGCACGTAATGTTGAAGTAATAATACAGCTGCCAACATGAGTCAGTGATATTTTAAGCCATAATGTTACAAAAGAAAACGGAACATTGATCGGTCTGTCCGCTGACAGTGCGCTTAATAAGGAACCAGGATGAATTTAGCCTGGCATGGAGCAGGATAGCTGCAGGGGATAAACCACCACGATAAATAAGTCCAGGATACCTGGAAAATACCGGTTTATTCAGTAACTTGGATTTGGGATTCAGCCCTCCGATTTTATGGAAATCATCACTTTGTGGTTGTTTATTCTGCGCCGAATTTGATAAAGAGCTTGTATTAGGCCGTATTTACGTTTAGAGTTACAAATGTTGGCGTTCTTAATGTCAGTAATCACATTTATACTAAAGTTTGTCGGTTTTTCTGTGAAATTCGGCTGAAAATGTCAGAGGAGTGGATTAAAGTCGTTCGAAGGAACCGTTAGAGACTCGAGCGCTTTCAGTAACCACCAGCGAAGAAAGGATTCGCGTTTTGCTTCAAGTATTCATTACAAAACAATATTATAACAAGTTTTCTTACCGGAAGTGTTATGAAAAAGACCAAAACAAGATTCAAACAACCCGCTCCCGTCACAGGCGCTTGCTGACTTCCTCTGGCGCATATGAGTGGCCCCAGTGCGCTGCACCGCCTCTACTGGTTATAACTGGTATTGCACCATAAATATTAAGGATGGATGGATGGATGGATGGATGGATGGATGGATGGATGGATGGATGGATGGATGGATGGATGGATGGATGGATGGATGGATGGATGGATGGATGGATGGATGGATGGATGGATGGATGGATGGATGGATGGATGGATGGATGGATGGATAAAAGTATTAATTATACTGTGCTTAAGCTGTTCCAATATTTTTCTCATCAACAGTCATAATTAACTTATGTTAGTGAGTATAATTTTTTGATATATTAAAAAAAGAAGGAAAGAGAAAGAAAATGTGTACAACTCAAAATAGTTAATAATAATAATAAAGTAATTATAAGCAGGAGTATTAATATTATTCCAATTATAATTACTAGTCATTCTTTTTCAAATTATTTTGTTGAAGATGAAATAAAATAACAATAAAAACAAACTAAGATTAATAATACAAAATAAGACAAAAACTAACCAAAAAATGTAATAAAACTTCTTGTTTTTTTACAAAAATGTATTTTTGTTTAGATTGAATGCCATTGAGAGATAACGCACTAACAAACAATAAACATATATCTATTTTAAAATAAACATATATCTATTTGTTGTGACTTTGGATGAACCAGAAAAATCACCTGAATTTTGAAATCTGCTTATCTGTTTCTAGGCACTGGAGAGAAAACTTGCCAATGTGTAGATTTATTATTTTCTTATTTTTAAAACGGCATGAAAAGTTTTGCTTTTCTCTCCAGGTTTGTGCTGATCCCACGGTGAGATCCGCTCACAGTGGGATCCATTCCTGCAGTGTCATCGATTGAAACCTGGCCTCTGCTTTCTGTGGGCCACACCTGAGTGACGTCAGAGGCGCGTCACCTTATTGGTCTGCTGTGTATTTTGTCAACAGGTGAGACACACCAAAGCAGCGCGCGCTGAGGAGCGCCTCAAGCCTTCCTGTTTTCTGTCGGACTCTTCTCCGTTTTCCCCGTCAGTTCGAGCTGACTGGAAATGTTCCGGTTCGGTACTTCCTCTCTGCTGCTGCTGGTTCTGCTTAGCTGCGCGCGGCGCGGCGCGGCGGAGCAATGCGGCGGCGACGCGTTCGTCTCCGGCACTGAGAACTTCGTCCTGGACGCGAAGGACGCGGTGGAGGACGGCGCCGCTCTGCTGGGCACGCAGGCCGTGTCCGTGGATGAGGAGTGCGAGACGCAGTGCTGTAAGGACCCACGCTGCAACCTGGCGCTGCTGGAGCCGCGCGACGAGGAGCAGGAGACGCGCACGTGCTTCCTGCTTGACTGTGTCCATAAAAACCGTTTCGTGTGTCGGTTCGTGAACCAGGCCGGATACAAGAGCTACATTAGGACGAGCACCCACCAGAGATACCTGGAGGCACCAGGTGAGGGCGCTAACGCCAATCAATACCTAATCAATAGCAACAATCACCAGAGAGAAAACACCGGAAGTAGTTTTAATTCAGCAAAAATATTGATCCAGAACTGATTTATTTAAATGTTCTTTGTCAATCAGTAATTGTATTTTAAAACTTTTTAAGAAACTCAATCTGCCTTTAATTGTTTAGTTTTTGTTGGGCTTTTATATCAGCGTTTTAAAGAGACAGGCTCCTTCATTTAGCTGAAATACCAACATCCTCCACAAGTAGACATCCAAAGGAAACTTCTTGCCTGCAGATAGATGCATTTTAAAACCCGCAGCGTGCGTGACGCCCCTGGCTGCATTCTGCCCTGGGCAGTGAGCCTCATCACTGTCATCACTAATCACTTTACAAATCTTAAAATGGCACAGCTTTTCCGTTTAAAGTCTATAAACTGGTTTAGACACCAGCAGCCAGAATTTGAAACGTTCTCCATTTTCCTTAAAATGAGTTAAACTTGAGAAAGACGATCAAACTGAAGGACGATGAGCGTTTTCAGGTCTGGGATCAAAACCTGGCTGATTTCATCTCTGTTCTTGGAGACTCTGGAGTCGGCGTTATCTTTGAGATTATTTACGTAGATTTAGACCAAGAATTGGGAATATGTTGTGTCCTTGTGACGTGATGCTGATTTTCTTGGCTAACACTGCATGTTGTTTGTTCTTCAAGGTCATTAATGCTGAACTGCAATAATAAATAGTTTTGTGAATTTGAAATTTCACGTAGGAAGTGAAATTTCCTACGTGAAATTCTGTCCCAAATCCAACATGGCTGCTAAATGTGTATTATTGGCGTTTATTGCAACGTTACGTCAGTTTTCTGATGTTGATGACAGGTGCAAATAGAAAAACACTGAAATGCTCCAAACTGGTTCTACAAAAGGAAGTCCTCCAGGCCACTAGAGGGAGTCCACCACCAAATCACACGAGACCAGAGCTCAGTAAGGACAGAATATTCAAAAGAAACATTGAGAAAGACAGAACAATCACAAAACTCTTCATGTCTTCTTCAAAATTTTATGAAAGCAGCATAATTATGGCACTAAAAGTTGCTCCAGACTCCCCCTAGTGGTCTGGAGGACCTCTGTTTTGTAGAGACAGTTTACAGCGTTTCTAATTTTTGATTTTTTTTTTTTTTTTTTTTGCTTCCATTTCTTGTGTTTGCAGAATTTGTTGGAGTTTGCATCCTTCATGTTTTTTTTGCATTGCAGCTTTCATATTCTTCATCTTAAATCAGTTGACAAATTGCTAACATGTCTCTTTTTGAAGTTTGATGAAGTGAAGACACCAGGAGAGATGTCCACTGTAAGTCAGCTGATTCTGTCTCTGAGTGGACCTGTCCCTTTAACAAGGAGAAAACATTCATCTGAAAGTGTTTGTTCCAGAGGAAACGTCGTTTCAGTCTCAGCCGTGTCGTAAACATCTGCTGTTTCCCAGGTGAGCTGGCTCCGCCCATCGCCAACGCCGGCCCTGACGTTGTCCTTCAGCCCGGAGAGAACGTGACGCTCAACGGCTCCGAGAGCATGCCACTGCACCAGGCTAAGATCTCCGACTACAAATGGACTCAGCAGAGCGGAGACCAGAGCCTGAAGCTGGAGGTAACACCTGCAGGGGGCGGGGCTTCACCTGGTCTGATGCGTTCAGTGGAACTGCTGGCCCAATTCCTGAGTCCAGTCCCAGAGTCCAGCTCTAGTGACTGCCAGAGCTGGTAGTAACTAGTTACTTTTACTCAGTTACATTTACTTGAGTAATCTACTCTGTACTTTTATTTTGTTTGGGAAAATTTATCATAAAATATTTCTGCTCTTTCTGGAGTAAAATTTCTGTATTTTCTTCCGACTGAATGAAAAACAAACACCTGCAGCTTCTGAAGTTTGTTTTATTCAAAGAAACTGATTTGGAAACATTTTATTTTGCCTGATTTTTCCACTGATATTAATTATTGTCACTTAACTTTATCTTTGGTCCAATTTTTAAACATTGATTGATTGATAATTTGGTTAATACTTGAACAGATACTTTTTGCTCTTAATTTTTTGGACGGATACTTTTTACCGTTGGCTCCTCTGTCTCCTCTGATGAGGTCGTATTAGAGGTCGCGTCTCTCTGCGGACCGGACCTTCACGTTGTGCCATTTTCCTCTGACTGTCTGCAGAAGACCGACCATGACGACCAGGTGAGGCTCTCCGACCTGCAGCCGGGCTCCTACGTCTTGAAGCTGACCGTCACAGACTCCAAGGGGAAGAGCAGCCATGACACGACCACCGTCAAGGTCCTCACCCCAGAGCTGTCCATCTGTGAGTGCTCATGGGAAATGTAGGCCTCGCTGCTGCTGATTGATCCACAGGATCAAACACTTTGTTGATAACTGAGCAGATTGACTGTTTAGCTTAGCATGACGTCTGTTTTCAGATCGCTCCTTTCGAGGATTTAGCAGTTTGTTCATAAAGTTAAAGTCGGTCAGTTCATGATTTCAGCAATAGTTGATCATAAAACGGATTTCTTGAAGCTCCGGGTTTTGCTGACAGACTGGTTCGATGGATCGTCTCCCGGTTGCTGGAGTGTTAAAGCGATCTGCTGCCAGGCAGGAAACCTTTTAAGGAATCTTCTGAGTCAGTTCTGACCTGGAGGGATCGATTCATTTCCAACAGGATCTACTTCCTGGTCACAAAGTTTGTTGTTCTTCTGATGGATCGACTGACGTTTAGTTGATGGTTTAAGGTGTAAACTTCAAGGATCTGCTGCCTGTTGGTGGATTATTTGAGGCATGTCGTTTTCCAGGTTTGATAATCTGGGTCGGCCTGGTTTAATGGATCTCTTCTCATCCGTTCATTGTTTAGACGCCACGGCGCTCTGCATGGTTTAAACGCTGAGCTGCTTCAGCAGCCAGCAGTTAAAACCAGCTGAAGGGAAATGTCTGAAACCTGCAGGGCGGTTTGAGGGATCCACTGCCTATCGGTCCCTGAAAGTTTAACTGGCAAACTTTAGGGATCTACTAACTTCTGACTGGCCATTTGAAGGTTTCCGTTGGGTTCTACTGGCAGGCAGTGAAACATTTAATGAACCCAGATTCACTGTTTAAGGAATGTTTATGCATTTGTTTTGAACTGAAGCGATTTCTTTATTTTCATTGGTTCTTTGAAGGATCCACTCTCATCTGCAAAAGGCTTTGAGGAGAGACCTCCTGTCAGGTGACCCTGTCAGGGATCTACTAACTGTTGTGGTGACCTCCCATTGGTTTCTGAGGGGTCTGCTCCCAGTCACTTAATGGTTTAACTGGTAAATGTCCTGTTGCGGCTCTAACTGTTGACTGTTTAAAGGACTTACTGACAGTAAAGTTACATTTAAATAGTGATATTGGCACAAATAATTGATTTAATTGGTTTCTGAACTCTTTACTTCAGATGCTAACAGTTAAAGTTTTAAAAACTTTTTTATAATTTGCAGCTTTTAGTTGCAGTGAAAAACAGAATCATTGCATTTGTTTTGCTAATGTTTGAACTGAATCCCAGTTTTCAAACTGATCATCAACGCCTCTCTTCATACTGGCTGGACTGGTTATTTAACACACACACACACACACACACACACACACACACACACACACACACACACACACACACCCACACACACACACACACACACACACACACACACACACACACACACAGTTTCACAAGGCCTGCTCAGCACAGAACTTGCTCTGCCAGGTCGGCTCTGTGATCTGAGTATCGTTTTAGTTTTATTGAACGGTTTGTGATGTGTTGGAGTATTGATCCTGGTTCTGATCAGTCCCAGCTCCATGGCAGCCACAGGTCAACAGCGCAGCACTCCTTCAACACGCCCTGCTGTGGGTTCGTCTTTAAACCCAGCTGCTCAGCAGGCTGCGCTTTAATCTGGGTTATGTTTGAAGCCACTCTCAGGAAGTGATGTCATGCTCTCCCTCAGCGTACTGCCTGGCTCCGCCAAAGACCGGCCCATGCCGCGCAGCGTTCCCTCGGTGGTATTACAACACAACGACGCGCAGCTGTGAGAAGTTTACCTACGGAGGCTGTTTGCCCAACAAGAACAACTTCCTGTATAATGCAGAGTGTATGTTGGCCTGCAGAGGAGTCACAGGTAACACACACACACACACAGACACACACACACACGTTTATGTTAATGCCACAAACCAGCACCTGGTGACACAATCCGCTCTTTTGTCCTCAGTTTCCTCAGAAAGGAGTATCACTGTAAACACCAATAGTGAGTCCAACTACACACCTCTTCATATCAGCTTACTGTGGGAGGGTTTGGCCTAAGTGTGTGTGTGTGTGTGTGCGTGTGCAGAGGAGTGCGGCTCACCGTGCCGCCCCGATCAGCTGACCTGTGATGACGACTGCTGTTTGGACCGGGCTCTGGAGTGTGACGGTGTGAACCAATGCAGCGACGGCTCTGATGAAAAGCTCTGCAGCAAATGTAATCACACACAGGATCAGTTCATCTATCAGCTCCGACTTTCCTGTCAAAGTCCAGAGTTAAAGACAGGAAAGCAATGCATTCATAAAGCATTGAAAACCTCTGTGTCGCATTAGAAATGGAAGCAAAGCAAAGTTACAAATGTTCAGAATGCAGTTCAGCATCAGAAGAGCCAGTTAGGTAAACTGGGATGAGGTGAAGTGATGTGCTGAGTTTCAAGACCACACGTTTCAGACTGATGTTTGTGATTGGTGCGTTAGTGTAGCCTGTAGTGCCTGGAAACATGGCAGCTAAAAGACAGAGAAATGATTCTCTCGTCTCCAGTGAGCCACACCTTCAACCGCCTGCTGAGCGTCAACGTCAGCGACCTCAAGCGTGAGTTTCTCCTCCGGTCCTCCAGCAGAAATTGGGTTGGATTCTGACCCAGGTCCGTTTGGTTCTCTGCAGTTCAATGCGTGGAGCCTCCTCGCACCGGCCCGTGTCGGGCGCACTTCCACCGCTGGTACTACAACCCCAAAGACAGGAAGTGCGTTCGCTTCATCTACGGTGGCTGCTACGGAAACGGGAACAACTTCGAGGACGAGGACGAATGCAGCGAGACCTGCGACGGAGTAACAGGTAAAGACATGATTGACTCACAAAGCGAGACGAATCATCAGACTTCAAGAACCTCCACTCTGCCGCAGAACGTCTGGAGGACATCAGGACGGTTAGAAACCCAACAGAACCAGAACCAGTAACTTTTTCCAGCTAATGTTGACCAGGAGAACGGCTGAGCTGTAGCTAGATCAGACTTAATGCGGTCCAGCTGCAGCTGAACAATCAATAACTGTCTATAGCGCATTAGACACATGATCTATATCTACATGGTATGTCAGATATTTAAGATAAAACTCAGTAATTATTGACAGACTGATATCAAACAGGTTTTCAGCCCAGACTCCTGAAGGAAACTGAGGTCTGTTTGTGTTTCTGCAGAGAGCAACATGTTCTCCAGGGGGATGTTTGATCGGTTCGGCTCTGATGATGATGATGATGAAAAAGCTGCAGGTTCAGGTACGTTCCTCATAAACCGACTGACCCTGACAGGTTCAGGTCAGACTTCATGGAGTTTAGATATTTACCGGCCTTTTATCTGATAAACGCTGTGACGTTTTCATAATGCAGCGTCCATTTATAGGACTCTGACACCCCCAAATAAAATCCATCAACACGTTGACCTCTGCAAAACTGCTGATTGGTTCATGGAGACAGTATGAGGAAGAAGCTGCTCTAACCAGAGGAGACAGCAACCATCATCCAAACGTTATTCATCCATTCATGCAACCATTGTAGACCTAAAGGGGGCGTGGCTTACAGGGGCGTGTCTCACAGACTTGTCTCACAGAGGCGTGTCTCACAGAGACATGTCTGTCAGAGGTGTGTCTCAGGGGCGTGTCTCACTGAGGCGTGTCTCACTGAGGCGTGTCTCACTGAGGCGTGTCTCACTGAGGTGTGTCTCACAGGGGCGTGTCTCACAGAGGGCGTGTCTCACAGGGGCGTGTCTCACAGAGATGTGTCTGTCAGAGGTGTGTCTCAGGGGCATGGCTTACAGGGGCGTGTCTCACTGAGGCGTGTCTCACAGAGGGCGTGTCTCACTGAGGCGTGTCTCACTGAGGCGTGTCTCACTGAGGCGTGTCTCACAGGGGCGTGTCTCACAGAGGCGTGTCTCACAGGGGCGTGTCTCACAGAGGCGTGTCTCACAGAGGCGTGTCTCACTGAGGCGTGTCTCACAGAGGCGTGTCTCACTGAGACATGTCTGTCAGGGGCGTGTCTCAGGGGCATGGCTTACAGGGGCGTGTCTCACAGAGGCGTGTCTCACAGGGGCGTGTCTCACAGAGATGTGTCTGTCAGAGGTGTGTCTCAGGGGCGTGTCTCAGGGGCATGGCTTACAGGGGGCGTGTCTCACTGAGGCGTAGCTTACAGAGGGGTGTGGCTTACAGAGGCGTGTCTCTCAGATGTGCCTGCAGCTTGGTTTATCTTTGACGCTTGTCCATTCCATGTTCCACTCCAAACCTTTGCAGCACAAAATCTGTAAAATTTGTGCTGTCTGTAAGATCTGGTGCGAAGGCATCAAAAATCAGGCTTCGCTTGTGTCTCGAGTTTTAACCGGATACCTCGGTGGTCGCCGAATCATCTGTTCATCCAATGCTAGCATTAGCATTAGCATCAGCCTCCAGTTTGCAGAGGAAGCGTTCTTAGATTTTACCAGCTGTTTTGTCCCTCCTCAGGATGGTGGTAAATGTTTAAGTGTAGCGCGCGCTCTGCCACCTTCCTGCTGTCTGACAGGAAGTGACCTCGCTGTTTTGTCCTCCAGGCTCCGTCGCCCTGGCTGTGATTCTGGCGGTGGGCATCTTGGCCCTGCTGGCCATCGTGGGGTACTGCTACCTGCGGAGGCGCAGGAAGGCCCCCAGGCGGTCGGCGGGCCCCGGCCGGTCGGCGGGCCCCCCCATGGCGGCGCTGTCGGAGCAGGACACGCTGGTCTACAACAGCACCACCAAGCCTGCCTGATGGAATCATGGCAACCCGGCAAATGGCCTCATCCAGCTCCTGGTTTTGTCTTTTTGTGTCCTTTTCCTTTAAATTCTGTTGTTTTTTCTCCATGTGGGTCGTTTTCCTGAAGCGTTCCTGTTTCAGGTTGAATTTGTGAAAATACTGAAATCTGGATTTTATTTCTGACGCTTGTCAGGCTCAGACAGTTGCTGGTCTGAACAGGTTCATGAATCCGTGTTTGGGTCTCAGGGTCGGTTCGTTTTGTTGCACATCGTATGGAGGTACACGTCATCTTACTCAGTCCAAATCCATCGACAGGAGAAGGAAACTCTGTACAACCTTTCATTTTTAACATGTCAAGCCTCAGTTTTCATTTCAGTTTTTAGTTCAGGACCAAATATCCTGAAATGTTTTGAAGTTTAATAAAAATTTTACTTAAGAAATTTCTGTGTGCTTTTTGCTTCCTGCAGTTTCCATCTCTCTCAGATCATTTTATTCATTTGACATAATGAAATGACATTATGTACTGTAGGCTTTGACAAACTGGAACATTATTGAGAGTGCTGGATCAAAGCAAAGTCATAGAAAACTGAGTGGAAGGAAAAAGTGTCAAAGGTGCCAAAGCAAGAGCTGCAGCTTTGAGATTTGATGGGAAGATGGATGGCTCTAAATTTAGATCAAAGTGTTACAATGACCTAGTCAAAGTCCAGACATGAATCCTGATGAGAACATGTGTAAGAGTTGGAAGCTGAAGTTCTCGTGTTTTCGGACTGAGCCGGAGACGTTCAGAGCTGCTGCAGTAAAACCCAGCAGGCCTGAGTTTGCATTTAATTAAATCCAGAAATGTCGCCTCTCCTTTAAGTCAACAAGAGTTTTTACCTTTTTCTAGCATCGCTGAAGACATTGGCTGTGTCCAAGCATATTTGTAGAAAGTTGAGTGGAAGGAAAAATGCTTTTAAATCTTCTGATATAAAGCAGTGAACCCAGGGTCTTTACAAGAGGAACAAACCCACAGCATCACAGAGCCTCCACTGTACTTGACACTGGATGTAATGTGGAGTATTTATTTGTGTAACATGATGTAAAATTTAAAAAATCACATAGTTTCCAACATATTGTTAAAAAAACATTTTGTTGGTTGTTTCTAGGATTTTCTTTTCCTCATCTCAGGAATAATGCTAAAAGTAGAAACATTCTGTCCAGGAGAGACGATAAAAACTCATCCGTTTTATTCATGATGGACTGAAAAAATATCCTGAAATTTTGTTTTTCTGTAATTCTTTCAGGAAGTCCAAAAACCTCCAGCTGATGCAAGACTCCTCTGAGTTTAAGCTCCTTCCATCAATTATTAATTTAAGTTTTTTCCACATGTTCTCCAGGTGTTGTCTGTGTGTCAAGGTCAAGTACTTCCATCTCCTCCCATTGCCTCAATTTACAATAATGATCAAAATTGAAAACTTTTCTACATAAAGAAACTCTACAGGTCCTTCATAGTTAACTTTCCCAACATCCATTTGAACAATAAAAAACCTTCAGGACTTCCAGAAATGTCACACTGAATAAAATGTTTCACTTTATGCTGATGACTTGTTTGTTTTTATTTCCAACCTCCAAATTTATTCACTGTTTTTGTTTAAAATCATAAAGAGTTTTTCTGTGAAAGTGTTTATGCTCTTCGCCGACCCTGGAGGATGAGGAAAGAGGCTTTTATTTTGAAAGGAGCAGGCAGATAACTGGTTTCAGTGGTGTTTGTGTCTTTGTTCTCCAACAGGCTGAGACTCGCCTGATGTCGCTTCATGTTGTGCAACGTTGTGTTCTCACATCTCCAGGCAGAGCGCAGACATGTTGCCAAACTTGTTTGTGTCCAGAAGCAGGAAGCAGCCGCTGGAAAGGAGGAGTCGCAAACATGTTTCTAACTTTTCACAAAGTTACCAGGAAAGAAGCAAAACATGTTTTATCCCATTTGTGGGATACATTTAGTCGCATAAACGTCAAACAGTTTGAAACTCACTGAAGCAAAACTTTAAAGATCCTTTAAAACGTGATGTTTAAGTTTATCATCTGCTTTGGCAATCAGTTTGATTTCATATCAATAATTTCTGCAGAAATTCTCAATCTTTTTATCAAGTTTTCCAGTTTTCACGCAGCGTCTCTGTTTGTTTGTTTGGGAGCAGAATCCTCACCAGTCCAAAAAGTTTCACCCCCTTTCAGAGTTCTTCAGTTTTTAAGTTCAGTTTAAAAAATATTTTTTAAATGATGATTTAATTTATTAATGGGAAAAACTCAGAACCAATCTGGACCCGTGTGGAAAAAGGAATCACACTTAGACCTGATTCCTGTTCTGCTCCTGCTTGGTTCCATCGAGCGTTTGTGAAAACTGGTGAAGCAGTGGAGGAGTTTGGACCCGCTCTGTTTGGGGGACTGTAAGGTCATCAGGTTGAGGTGTTGATTTGACTAGGCCACTCCTAAATATTTATTTTCTTTTCATAGAGATTCAGTGTTGGACTTGCTGGCGTGTGGTGGATCATTGTTTTACTACAGAGCAGAATTAATGGTTCTGTCAGTTACACCAAATCCTCCAGGTCCAGTAAAACAGCCCACAGCATCACACTACCGCCTCCATGTATGACTGTGAATATGATGTTGTAGTTCTGAAATGCTGTTAGTTTTACTCCAAACCTTCCAGATCGGTACATTTTTTGTTTTGTCAGTCCACAGGCTGCCTTGTGAACCGTTTCCTGTTTGAAGAACTGGTTTTATTCCTGTTTGTTCGTGATGCAACCATTAATGTTTCATTTAGGCCCAAGTTGGTTTGGATACCTATTTTGATTTGGAATTTTTTTGTCTCTATTTTCTTGGATTTTCTGTCTGAATCTTAAATTTGTTTGATTTTAAAAAGGTGATTTTCGCCCAGCATGGTCACTTAATTGCAATCTTTGCTGCCCTCTTCTGGTTAACCAACCAGTACTGCAGGTGTGTTTAATTAATATTACTATTAATATATTTTTTAAATCTGCTCCAGTTTTGGTTTTGGTCCTGCAACATTTGAAATTACAACAGGGTTTTATTCTGGGTTTTTCTCTTTTGTTTTGTTTTTGTTGTTATTTCTCAGTTTTGGTAGTTTTAAATGGTGCGCATGCGCACTAGAAAAGACCCTCGGACTTTGAGGAAACAGTTGAGTTGGATTTTGACGCTGCGGGTCTCTGTGGATTTTCTCTGCGCTCAGGTGAGTCCGCATGTTCGGCTCAGCGTCCCGCGTCGGGGGTTTGGGTCGCTGGTCCGGTTCCGGGGGGTTTTGGGCTCGGGTGTTCGGAGCGTGCGCGGTTCTGTCCAGGCTGCCACACACATCTGGTTCCGCTCCCCTTTAGGCAATGAAGTCATTGGGTCAGAACCAGAGAGTCTGTCCGGTTTCAGTTTTGCAAACTTTAAAGTTTTTCTGAATCTCTGCGAGTTTAAACCCGAACCGGAGCTGGTAGGTGGGGCTCTCCCGCCCCTGGATGCTCCATGCAGAACCTCCTCAGGAAAACTGGTGATTTAGAAACACGTAGCTTTTCAAAACAAAAAACTACCTCATGGGAAAAGTCATGATGACTTTCTGACCAAAAGTATTTTACTTCTAATTCGGCAAGGGTTTTGTGTACAACTTATCTTTTATTGTCAACACATTTTCATTGTTCCTATTTTGTCTAGAGCCACCTGCTGATACATTCCTTCAGCGCAGCGCCGAGCCGCAGCGGCCCAATGGGAGCAAATTCCTCGGATTTTATCAGATTACGCTGCTGGTTTGTAAAATGCATGCAGCCGGAAACAACCGATTGTCGAGTAGTTTCAGATAAATCTGTGAACAAACGTGATGATGCTTTTGTTGCTGCAAAGAAGCCTGAAAAATCATAAATGGGGATTATGAAAGCGGAAGTTTGTTGGCATTGGATGAAAGATTTTTGAAGACATCCAAAGGGCAAGTAAATCGTGAAGTAGTCCAACTTTTAAGACGGTCTGACTTGAAGAGCTTGTCAAGTGTTGCCAAGGTAACTGATTGCAATCTGATGTGATGCAATCTGAGCATGCTCAGTCATGCTTTGGGTCTGAATGAACTCATTCTGGCAGCTGGAAGGAAACAAATATGGGCATAGAGGAAAAATACAAACAAAAATGTTTCCAAGAAAACAGAATATGGGAAAACCTGCAGCCTGAGAGTCTCACCAGTCCATCCAGCTTCCTCCATTCCCATTTGGGTGTTTGGAAATATGTGGAAATTTTAACCATAATTCAGAATTTTTGTGATTTATCTCTAAAAATTTGCTTTCATGGATAAGATAGTTCTGGAAATATGTTTCTTGAAAACTTTAAATATGTTTTGATTTTCCTGAAATAAATTATTACATTTGATGCTTTTGTTCTGAGTCAACGACTAAACCAGAGTTTTATTCATGGATCAAACTTTCATCCAGTTTAACTGTTGCTGCAAATAACTTTTGTGTAATTTGCAACATTTTATTAGAGTTTAGGAAATGAATAATAAATAAAAAAAGAGAATAAAAGGAAAAACTGGATTTTGGCTGTAGATCGTCTGCAGTGTTTTACAGACACTGGATTATTGTTTCACTCTGACATTAAATCTTTTAATTTTATTCAAAGTGTTTCTGTTTTTAAATGCAAACCTCTTTTCAGAGGGAAGTTTTTCCATGACGCTCCAGGAAACAGTTTTTAACAGAGCCGGCCTTAGGCAATGCGAGTTTAGCGGCACCGCCAGAGCTTGTGGTACTGAAATGACCCCAAGAGCATCGAGCCAGCATGGTGGATTGCGGCGCTCCTTTGTGTGTGTGAATATATATATATATATATATAAGCCACAACAACTGATGTAATATAAGTTAATTACCAATGATGCTAATGATAGCAGCTATGCTCCACACATACTATAAAGCATCTGGAGTGGATATGTTGTTTTGGGGGAACCAAATAACCGGTCCGGTCCGGTCCGGTCCGTCTGGCTCTCTGTTGCCCTTCCTGTTTTGCCCTCATGTTTTTACCCTGCAGACGCAGCGGGTCATGTGACCTGCCTCACCTGCTGCAGGTGGATTCACGCTGTGGTTCTGTTCGCTCCAGGTCGTCAGTTCTCCCGTCAGCCGGTCCGTTTATGGAAGACAGGTGATGCCTGAAGGATCCCACGGCTCCCCGTCTCGCATCCCATGGATGAAGGTAAGACGCTCCTCCTCCTCCTCCTCCTCCTCTTCCTCCTCTCATCACCTCCAACGGCCCGGGATTGTTCATGAGCTCCAGGCTGTTCTACGGTTCTGACCCGTCTGTCACGAGATCTGGAACCAAACTGACTGAAAACGGATTTAATTTCTGAATCCGTTTAGCCAGCATGTCATGTTTTTTGTCGTTTCAAAATGCCAAGCTACAGTACAAAACGCTTCTGATTTTTAAAGAAATAATAGAAACGTACGCTTTATTGTAAATTACTTTAACAGCTGGTATACAGATGGTATTTTATTACCTCATGTCATTTACAAGCAAATCAAAGCCAGAGATTAGCTTTCTGCTCTGTTAGCGTCAAGTTACAGACGATTAATGTGATTAATCAATTTGTGAAATATTCGCTAACTGATTCAGTAATTGATCAATCGCTAACTGGAGTATATTGACTCAAAAGAAGTTGCTGTTGGAACATCATAGTCAGGACAGAAATTAAGCCAAAACTGTGCAGGAAATACAAACATTTTGAATCTAAGATAAAAAACCCAACAGTTTTAGCTTCATCTCCTTCAAATTAAAAACAAAAAATCTCCCATTAAACAATCATGTTATTAATTAGTTAATCCAAAAAAATAATCGAAGTAGAAATGACTGAGCCTTCCACCTTCAAATTAAAATAAATTATTGATCCAAAGGAAATAAAATAATGTTATAATAATAATAATAATCTTGTTATAAATGATGAAGTGTTCACTAAGTTAATCATTTTATTGCAGTTAAGCAATAAATGTTTATTTTCTTATTGGAAAAGTAATTAAATAATTTATTTGAATCTTTTAATGCACTTTTAATATTTCGCATTTACAACTGAAGTGATTAAAGGGAAAAATCTGCAGAATGTGCTGAAGTTTAACTTGGTTATTATTATTAGAATAATCAATTATTCTATGCATTATTCTGATGTTTAATCAGTTAAAAAATTATATATTCTGAAGATTTCTCATTTTATCCATTAAACTTATATGATATGAGAAATAGTTTTAAATAATTGAACAACAGAATGTGTTTAGTTTGTTTCTTACAGAATTTGAGCAGTGAAGATAAAACTTCAGCTGTTTTGGGTTGAACAGATTTACAGACATTGTAATAAATGCAAAACGTTAATATTTTTTTACTGTTTTGGTTTAATATCTGCTCTCAGTGTGTTCTTCGTTCAGAAAATGTACTTTTTAAAAACCAGTTAACTATTAATCAATTACTAAACTAGTTGTTGTTCATTTTGATAAACGATTAATTGTGATTAATCGTTTCAGCCCTAATACGACATATGCTTCTCAAGCTGTTCATGTTAAGAGGAATCAGTTTCAATGTTTTTCTGCTGTAGGGATTTATCTGCTGAGTCATCTTTTTCCATATTTTATGAGTGGCTTACAGAAACTTTGACTAGTCCTTCCGGTTTACAGCAGCTGGTTGCTGCAAACATTTAGCACTAACTGCTTTTGGTTTTCGGAGAATCTGACTCTTTTTCTCATGTTGCTTTATCTCCAGTAATATGATCAGTTTCTCTCACAGTGTGTTCTTTGTGCATCATTTCATATTTGCGGTGGAATCTGAGATAAAAATCTCTTTGCTGAAACTTTGTGAATCAGACGGATGTTTTGCTGCTGGTGCCAAAGCCGCAACGTTTCGTCGTTCTGTTGGAGTTTGATGACTTTCCCCTGATGAGATGAGATCAGTGCATTTGTCAAGATTTAATTATAACTTTGGTGCTTTAGCGCAGACTGCTGCAGGTTCTGTTTGCTGGTTGTTTAGTCGGGTTCTTTCCGTCCGAGCGCCGGAGGCGATGGCTGGAACCGGAGCAGACGGCTGAGGAGTGAAACGAGGCGTGAAGGCGACAGGAAGTGCTCCTGAT
Source organism: Poeciliopsis prolifica (assembly GCF_027474105.1). NCBI lineage: Eukaryota > Metazoa > Chordata > Actinopteri > Cyprinodontiformes > Poeciliidae > Poeciliopsis > Poeciliopsis prolifica. The sequence goes on along the minus strand of NW_026562469.1, from coordinate 1,144,738 downwards.
AACAGCCGCTGCTCCGTCATCTACGACCACAAACCCTCAAGATGATTCAGAAATATTCACAGGAACATGTGCAACTCAGGCCTTAAAAATGCTGCTGACCAGACCAGCTTTTAGGCAACAAAATGTTTTTCTTAAATGACTGAATGAAAAGCTGCCATTTTATATCTGATTAATTGATTAATTGTTTGAATAATTGATTAGCAGAATAGTCGTTTGCTTTGCAGAAGGAGCTGATCACAGATCCGTCTTTGTTTCTGTGGCTGGTGCAGGGAGCCGGCCGCGCTCACATCTGTCCAAACAAAGAGCAAGTGTTCAGGGGTTAGAATGGTCTAGTCAAAGTCCAGACCTGAATCCAACTGGGAATCTGTGGCTGGAGACAGAACTTCATGAAGCTGTTTGTTCTCTGGAGAACCTCTGATGCTTTCATTGACCAAATTACGAAACTATTAAAGACCTTTGTTTGGAGTCGGTTTCATTTAGAGGTATCTGAGTAAAGGGGCTGAAATCTATGGAAGCCCTGAAAGGCCAAACAGACTTTTTCTTTTCTTTTCGAAGACACATTTTCTAAATCTGACCAAATTTTCTTTTTCTCTCAACTTTTAGTCATGTGCAAGAAAAAACATCAGCATTTAAATATTTTATTTTTAAAGTTCCTTTTTTCAGATGTGGATCTCATTTTTTCTCAAGGGGAAGAAAAATAAAATTATAATGTATTAAATTTGATCTATTACCTCTATTTCATTTTTGTCTATAAATATTTTTGACAAAAAATGTTTCTTTCATTTCTATCCAAACAACTGACAGGATAATAAAGAAAAATGTTTTTATGTCTTTCCTTTTTACTCTTAACTTGAATGAGAAAAAAAATCTTAAAAAAAAACTCGATGGTTCTGATTGTTTGCTGTAGAAATAAAATGAGTCTGTATTTCTTTACAGTGAGAAACAGTTAATAGAAAAACATTCTGTGAAAATATTTTAATATTTCATTTTTTCACTTGCACACAACTTTTATAGTTGAGAGAAACAGAAAGTTTGGTCAGATGTTAAAAGTACTTTTTGCCTTTCAGGGCTTCCGTAGGAGCAGATGCTGCAGATAATTTGATTTTCACTTCGAACCTATCCATCTTAATTTGTGTTTATGTCTCATAAAACCCAGTAAAAGAGGTTTGAACGTGACAAAACGTGCAAAAGTCCCAGGGGTGTGAATACTTTTTCTCTGCACTGTAAAAACTGATTTCTGGTTCTGGTGGAGAGAAAACCTGCAGGTTTGTTGCTGCTGCGCTGCAGGTGGCGCCCGGCTCTGGCCGCGCTCTCAGCCTAATTGGATTAAGCCCCGCCCCCTCCTGTCAGGCGGTCAGGTGAACTGTGCAGGTCTGAGCAGAACCGAGGAGAGTCGGACCCGAGCGGTTCTGGTTCTGCGTTCTCCTCTGAAGGTAAGATGTGATCCGGGGTCAGACTCGGGGTCAGACTCGGGGTCAGCAGGAGGTCTCCGCTCCCGGCCGTTTTGATCTGATTATTGCAAACTGATTTTCCTCTCTGACTCCAGCAGCTAAACTCGGGTCACATGACCGTCAATCGCCATGGGAACCGCCTGGTTATTGGGTTATATAAGGAGCGATGTCGCTCCAGCATCGCCACGGCAACAGATGCAGGTTTAAATCTTGTTTCTGAACTTAATTAAATTTTTGCATTAATCTAAATTCTGGAGTGAAGAAACGTTTAACCTTAAATCTGTTTGTTTTGCTGTGACTCAGCAGATCATGAAGCTGCTTCATCTTCTAAATGTCATTCAACCCCTTTTGGACTTTGACTAGGCCATTCCGAACTCCTGAATCTGCTGTGATTTAAACCATCTGCTGCGTCTCTGGCTGCTTGTTTACAGTGATTCTGTCACTGCTGAAGAGCAGCAGCCCTCAGCATGATGCTGCCGGCACCGTGTTGCCGTCACAGTAGCAAACGATAATATCGCTGGTCTGAGAACCTTTGATAAAGATGATAACGGCAGAATAATTCAAAAGCAACAAACTTTACATTCTAGTGGAAAGAAATCAATAAATGAAATAAATTCCCTGGAAACTTTAAAGCAGAGCTGGTTGAGACCAATAAGTCGGAGAGAAATTATTGAGCTTTTAATGCGGTGAATCGATTATTTTGCCCATTTCTGTTTCTCCCGTTTTCGTGTTTTCAAGATTGAATTCAGGGAACGTTTTAGGTTTACATGTGTAAAAAAATCATTTCAATGTGTGTAAAAATCATTATTTTCCTAATTTGAGTTGCGTCTCATAAATCCATTCACGTTGGTCGTATTTGTGCATTTTGGTGAAATGTGGTTTTCTGTCCTGTGGTTCTGCTTTGACTTCTTGGCTTCTTGGTTCCAGGTGTGGTTCTGGTTCTCCTGTTCTGGTTCTCCTGTTTTGGTTCTCCTGTTCTGGTTCTGTTTCCCGCGGCTGATTATTCCATGCAGGTTAATCCGAGCAGCGGGATTAGCTCGTCTTTAGGCCAGATTAAACACCTCCTCCTCCTCCTCCTCCTCCTCCTCCTCCTCCTCCTCCTCCTCCTCCTCCTCCTCCTCCTCCTCCTCCTCCTCCTCCTCAGACAGAGAGGTGAATCTCTGCTGGGTTTCAGGCTGACTCACCTCTCCTCCTGTCTGTGTGTTTTCAGATAAAGTGATGCGTGATGAGTCGGAACGCGGGTTGGGTAATAATTTGTGTTGGAGACGTTGGAACATGTCTGAACCGTTTCTGACGGCTTACGCCTCTCTGAGTATCTCAGGTCAGAGGTCAGAGCGCCTGGCTGTCAGCTGATTCTGCTGAAGAAACTGGAATTAAAACACAGTGAATTCAGGGAAGTTAAGAGATTCTGCTGGTTCAAAACATAAAAGCATAAAGACTTCAAGAAAATCATAGTAAACATCAGAGAACATGGAAAACCTAGAAATATTCAAAACATTTTAAAATGTTTGTTTTGACCGTGTTTGTGCTTTAATTCACATTTGTTGACCTTTCTGACAGACTTTATTGTCATTCAGTTTCATTTAAAGTGTCCATATTTTGCTGCAAGGCTCCAATAATGATTAAATGTCACTTTCATTACATATATGGACTTTGACTGGGCCAAATATGTGATTTGGCCCAATTCCTTGGGTGGCATTTTTCATCTTCTGCTAGCTAAGGAAGTTGCTCGGGTTCTTAAACTGAAGGATTTAATGGCTTGAATAATTAGCATTAGCAGTGATTGGTTCTCATGCTAAACAGACAGTTTACTGATTTCATTCAGGTTTGAAATCTAAACCTCACAGACCCTGAGGACTGGAGTTGGAGACCCTGTAGCTAGATTAGCATTTAATTATAGTTTAGTAAATTATCATTTATCTGTTGATGCTAACTCTTGTTTTGGTGGCTCTCCGTTTCTGTTTATTTTAGTTTTGCTAGCTTTAGCCTAGATTGAGCTAAAGTTAGCGAATTCAGTTTATTTTTGTTAATTATAGTTTAATTCAGCTTCTTTTGGAACAGTTTGCCTTCAGTTGGCTAATTTAGCTTCATTTGGTTTCCATATCTTTAACTCATTTACCTCGTTAGCTGATATCAATTGTTTTGTTTTTTCTTGTAGTTTTAGGCCAACTCACTTTATTTACGTTAACATACCTTTATGATTTCTCAGTCTTATCTTTGAATCTGTGAGCTTTGTTCATCTGCTTTTATCATATCTTATCTTCATTTCTTCTCTAAAGAAAATCAGTTTATTTTAAATGTCTTTTTAAATCTTCCTGTTTGTTCTTCTTGCATATTTTGTGAATTATTTACCAGAATATTAGTTTGTTGTTGTGGCCCAGCTGTTACTCCAATTTAAACTTTGAGCTTTTGGTCGGTTAATTAATAATCAATGGCTCAGATCTTTTCCTACTGATTTTTGTGGATGTTGAAGATGTTTGACGTAAAATCCTTCAGTATCTGATGGAAGAAGCTCTGGCCTGGATATTTGTGTGTTAATATTAAGTTGTTTATGTCTAAAGTGCTGAAATCGGGACTTTAAGTCTCAGATATGTGGATCAGGAATGTTGGATCCGTGTTTGCAGTTTGACATTTCGCCTCATATGAGTGAAGAACAGAAACACGGTTTCTGCGCCGTCGCCTCATGACGACGCGTCGACCCTGAAGAGCGCCGTTGTGTCTTCAGAACAGTGGAGCATTATTTGGGTCGGCGCCCCGCCCCCCCAAGACGCTCAGTTGCACAAATAAACAAACCCTGAGCAGAACAGACAGACGACGAGTCGGATCAGCACAAACTCTGTTCTGTTAAGGCCCAAACTCCTCACGCTGACCTCTGTTTGACCTTTACCGATCACCCCCTGCAGAGTTCAGAGCTTCCTGTAGGTCAGACAGGAAGTGAAGTAAAGGTTGACAGCAGCAGGGAAGGTGAGGAGGACCACGGCTGTTTTTTACGTACATAAATGATTTAAATCACAAATATCAAATGATTTGACCTGAAACAAGGAAAATGAACCATTACAAATAATTTCAGACTTTTTAAGGTGATAAATATTAAGCATAAATCAATAACAATGAAATAACATTTTTAAATTATGACAACAAGGTCATAATATTAGGAGAATTAAATGGTGATTTTCTGAAAACCCCGACAAAAAAATTAAAGTGAGGAATGTTGAGTGTCTTGTGAAGTTCTACGTTTGTATAAGTTTTATAAAGAATGAAATTCTTTTAACACAACAACATTAAATTATCACTTTTTTGAGTTTATTTAGAGGAAAATGACAAACTGAGCTGCTCATGTCAGATCCTGATTCTCATTAAAACATCTATTTTCTAGTTATTTTTGGTCAAGTTTACTTCTCGTAATGAAATAAAACTTATTCTAGCCTGACCCTAATTCTTTGTTGTACAATTCAAAGAAGGTGTGATTGAAATAAAAAACACTTTTAAAAATATTTTCTGTAATTAGTTTTTTTTTTCTAGAAAAAAGACTAGAATTGAATCTGATCTTAAAAATACCAAAAATCATAGTGTTTATTTTGAAGCCATATTTGGTTTAGCCTAACAGTTTTGCTTATTTTTCCGTCCTCTGAAGTTCTCACCTGACTCTCATTAACCTGGAATAAAGTTAATCCGTCCCTCCATTATTTTGTTCCCATCTGGTATTTTTGGTATTCCAGGCCTTCCATACAGAGGCTACCTGGCTACACGTGTCAGGGTAGCTTCATTCTGAATCCCAGTCAACTGATTACTCTGGTACTACATTAGGCGGGTTGCGTTGATGGTTTATATGATCTTTGACCTTTAAGGAATTTTATGTAAAGCCACAGGTTACAAAGCATCGACAGGATCTTAAAGGTATCAGCCAGGAGGAGGAATGTAAACAATTTCCACAGCATTTTAAACATCAGGAGACAGAAAATGGTACAATGAAGCAAAAACTGGAAGCTTTTCTCACATTAATGACAAGATGAGACGGAAACTGATCACTCAGGTGTTATGGTGCGTAACCATAGCACCAAGGTATTGTTTTTACAACTAGGAGCTGCAGATTAGCATCACGAAAGCCAGAGAGAGAAAGAGGATGTTCAGCCATTATAATGGTCATGAATCATATCCCTGACTGTCTCTGCTGGCCTTCTCGCCAAACGCTGTAAAGAGGAGCAGCTCAAGCAAAGGAGGTGGATTAGCAGAGCTAGCTAACAGATCTTCAGTCAGAGGCCTCCTCAGATACTGACTGCTACTGCTGGAGAAACTGGCATGATAAATATGGGATAAATGAAGTATTTAAAATGAGTTTCTCATCGCCCTGTAGCCTGGTGTTTCCAGCCTTACAGACTGAAGGATGAATTTCAACCAGATCGTGTTTACTCAGCGTGTTAGCTTAAGGGTGTGTAAACTTTTGTTCTTCGCTTTTATTTATGACACTTTTCCTCTTGGTTGTTTGTTTTTCCTTTGATCCAGGCAGGCAGGGTGAGTTTACTAACCCATGTTGTGGTTTTTATAACAGAAACCTGCCAGACAACCAGAGTATGTAAACTTCTGAGCCACCGTGTGTCACCTTTTATTTTTTTATTCCAACAAATAAAGAAGCAGAGGAGACGATCCAGCAGGAATAATGAGGAGAAAATAAAAAGGTTCAATTCTTGTACACTTAATTAGCACATTTGTAACCTTTGACCTTTAATTCACTTCTCTGTAGAGGTGACCTGAGGCTAGTTTCCACAGTAACCTGGAGCTGGGCTCTCCATTGGGTCTGATACCATCAGTTGGTGGAAGGCGCGGCTCCTCAAACACGCTGCTGTGTAAACATCGGCTGTAATTATGGCTCTGTAAACACAGCAACAATAACCGCAGGAGAACTTTGACCTGCTTGGCTCTGAACCAATCAGAGAGCAGCACACGGCCACCAATCAGAGAGCAGCACACGGCCACCAATCAGAGAGCAGCACACGGCCACCAATCAGAGAGCAGCACACGGCCACCAATCAGAGAGCAGCACACACGGCCACCAATCAGAGAGCAGCACACGGCCACCAATCAGAGAGCAGCACACACGGCCACCAATCAGAGAGCAGATACGAGTTTTAAATGTTTAAACCATCAGACCAGAAGAGGCTGATTGGTCCCAGTTCATTCCCACCAGATGGAGAACATCAGGGTTCGTTTATACATCCAACCATTTATACATCCAACCATCCTTCGTCTTCATTCTCTGTTCTGCACCTGCGTATTGTGACTCAGTGACCTGTAGGAGGCGCTGTGACCCCTGGTGTGTTTGGGTCAGACTGGTGGTTAGCTGTCTGCCCCAGACCTTCCTCCTCCTCCTGTGATCCAGAACTCCTCCTCTTCCTCCCTGGGTTAAACCTTCCCTCTCTGCTGCAGTTTAGCTGCAGGAAGATCAGGAGCCTGTTGGGGTGTGATGGGGTACCAGAGGGGCTTCTGGAGGAGCCTGGGGGCAGGAGGAGGAGGAGGAGGAGGAAGAGGAGGAAGAGCAGCTGCTGTGGTCAGGTGTTCCTGCTCAGAGCAGAAGGTGACGATCTGCTTCAGGAGCGCCTCGGACGGCCGGCCGCTGCGCCGAATCGGTGAGTGAAATCCTCTAAAAGCTGTGAAGGTCGGGCTTCCTGCCGGTTCTGTCGGGTTCTGGCTTTGATCCGAGGTTCTGCTCGGTGTAACGGACCTGACAGCAGTCCAGAGGTTTAATGGGAACTGGATCTGCTATCAACTCCACAAACTTCCTGCAGGGTCAGTGAACGCCTCGCTGGGCGGCCAACGGACCGCCGCAGCATGTTTTCATTCAAACTCCACTCCTCCTCCTCTTCCTCTTCCTCCTCTTCCTCTTCCTCCTCCTCCTCTTCCTCCTCCTCCTCCTCTTCCTCTTCCTCCTCCTCCTCCTTCTCCTCCTCTTCCTCTTCGTTAACATTGCTATTATAAGATGCAAAACTCAAAAACAAATGTTTTAATCTCTATTTTTGTGGATCATAACACTGAGAGTTTTTACATTAACATGTTTAAAATCAGTTTTTAAATCAGTTCTTAAAATCCATTTAAATCTTTTTTATTCTTTGTACAATTATAGTTTGAATACTTTGTAAATAGTAAAGTAGTTTTATGCACCAAACTATCTTTGTTAAGTATCAGCTGACGGATTTTCAAACAGAACCTTACAGAAAGTTTTAATTAAATGTTTCATTGTCAGAAGAAAAGATTCACATCTGAAACATCGTTTCTGTTAATATTCTGTATTCATGTTTTCCTTCCCCTGAGTTTTCTCTTCTTAAGGTTTTTTTTTGTTTCAATTTTAATTGAGACAAAAAGTCAGAAAGTCCGAAAGGAGGCCAAACACTTTGTCACATCTCTGCATGACGACCTTTGACCTTTGCAAAGGTTTCGCTTGTATTTAAATTATGTTTTACTTTAGATGCTGAACAGAAACCGGTCCTGGACCTGGTTCTGGTTCTGTCCAATGAACAGTACTCACTGGGTTAATAATGTTTTTATGTTTTTGATTCTGTACATTTGGTTCTAATTTCTCTAGAATCGAATCGATCAGCTGGGAATGTTCAGTTTCTGCCTGTTAAACCTGGTGAAGTTCCTCAGACGCTTATGGACGCTGGCTGATGTTTGTTGATGTTTGTTGATGTTTGTTGATGTTTGCTGATGTTTGTTGATGTTTGTTGATGTTTGCTGATGTTTGTTGATGTTTGTTGATGTTTGTTGATGTTTGTTGATGTTTGTTGATGTTTGCTGATGTTTGTTGATGTTTGAAGCCGCTTGTGATTCACTGTGTTTGTCAGGAAAGTTTCCTTTAAAAGTCGTCCGGATGCGTTTTTCACTTCCTGTTTCCCCATAGCTGAAACAAACTCCTCACAGTTTTACTTTAGATGCCAGAATGATGCACAATTTTAATCCATTTTTTTCTCTGGCTGTGACTCACTGAAGCCAGCCCCTATGCACAGTTTGGAGTGGTGTGCGCTTTAATTTGGTTTAATTAGCTGAGAATCTCAGACGCTCTGCATTTCATTTAAATGAGAAAGTTTCTTATTTGAACAAGTTCAGTAAAATGTGTTTAAATGTCTTTAGATGAGAAATGTAGCGATTCTGCTCCTGGTTGCTGTCGGGTCTCTGCCAGTTGGATTCTCTTTTTGGTTGTAATTGGCAGTTTGAGCCGATAGGGGGCGGTGTGGTCACAACATGGTGGTTTTGACTTGTTTTTTGTTGTGATTTGTTTGGTCGTCAGAGTCACCTCGCCTGTCCATCGCCTCCATCAGCAGCGATGAGCGCGCTCCGTCCGCCACGCCCTCTGACCCCTCCGACCCGCCGGCGTCGGGCCAGCGCCCGCTCAGCCTGATCTCCACACTGTCCTCCGGGTCCAGGTCCTCCGGGTCCGGGTCCTCCAGGGACGACTGCGTCGCCCCACCGCCGGAGATCGACCCGAACCAGAACCCGAGTCCTGAGAAAAGGGGGCGGAGCTTCGTTCACAACAACAACAACAACAACAAAGCCTCGACTCCGAGCCGAGCGTCCAGCCGCCGGCAGCCGGTGCTGCCCTTCGTGGGCGCCACCATGGTTCCCGACCCCAAGCTGAAGCACCTGGACCGCATCGTCATGGAGATCATCGAGACGGAGCGGATGTACGTCAGAGACCTGAAGATCATAGTGGAGGTGAGTCACAGGCCGCCATGTTGAGTCGCAAGACGCCATGTTGAGTCGCAAGACGCCATGTTGAGTCACAGGCCGCCATGTTGAGTCACAGGCCGCCATGTTGAGTCGCAGGCCGCCATGTTGAGTCACAGGCCGCCATGTTGAGTCACAGGCCGCCATGTTGAGTCACAAGACGCCATGTTGAGTCACAGGCCGCCATGTTGAGTCGCAAGACGCCATGTTGGCTCTTCCTGTCCTTCCTTCCTGCTGATCGGACCAATCAGATGCAGTCCTCCTCCTCTTCATGGACTTTAATAGATATACAACTAGAGCTGCAGCTAACGATTATTAAAGTAATCAATTATTCTACTGGTTATTCTGATGATTAATCAATAAAACATTCCCACTGCAGATTTTTCATTTAACCAGTTCAACCTTTTTTATTCAATAGTAAAAATACTTTAGAAGAGGTAAATCATTTAATCAATTAATAATATTAATTAATTGATTACTAAATTAGCTTATTAACAATTGGATGAATCAGATTTTCTCAGATTCTGAACCAGGTGTTACTCAGATATGATGCTCTTTAATCAAATGACTTCCTTTGATAAGAGAAATCAATTGTTTACTTTAGTCAACAATTTATTGATTATTAAGTTAGTTGACAATTATTTCTTTAATCAATCACTGCGATTAATCCTATTAAGTGTTTCAACGTTACAATGAACAGAAAAAATGCAAACAGCAAATAATTTGACCACAGTCAAAATTCCTGGCACGATGTTTCAGTGCGGTGTGGTCGGCTCCCCCTGGTGGTCCGGAGGACTTCCTGTTTGTGCAGCAGAGGTGTCTGTCATTTACACCTGAACAGGTTTTAGTTTGGAACATTTCAGGATGATTCCAAAATGATTTCCTCTGTTTGACGGTGGTTTTTCAAATCCACAAAGTTCAGCTTGAAACAGGAAGCTGCTTCATTTCTTGCAGAGGCCATTCGGCCGGCGGACAGGGAAGGACATGTCCTGCTCTGGAGGAAGTGACTTGGCCCTGTAATTCACAGATTAGCAGGGATTACCTGCTCATGTAACGCCCAGGGTCAGAGAGAGACAGTTAGAAACACGGATCAGAACCAGAACCAGAGGAGACATTTTAACCTGGAACTGAGGCAAAGATGCTACAAGCCAGAAAACAGCAGCTGGATCCATGGATAGAAGCTGAATGATCTTTGGTCAAAATTAAAAGACTTGTTTTGATTTTTAGCAGCAGTCTGAGTGCATCTAAAAGACACTAAATATTGATTGAGCTTTAAAAAAAGATAAAATAACAAATGTTTCCATTTAGTAACATGAAGATGCATTTTTATTTCCTCCAACTACAAAAACAAACTGAAGGATCCAGTGGATCCAGTCTGCCCCCTGCTGGAGGAAAGTCAGCATTACAATCAAACTGCTTTGGGATTTATGTGTAAAACATTATTAATAATATTTAATTCAATGCTCTTTTTACATGTGATTTCAGTTTATTTATGTTGAATCCTAAAACTTGAGTAAATCCAGAAAGAAAAAACCTTCATCCTCCTCATCCTCATCCTCAGGATTACCTCGCTCACATCATCGACGAGTCGGACCTGTCCAACCACCCCAAGCTGGTCTGCGACCTTTTCGGGAACATCGAGGACATCTATGAGTTCAACAGGTGAGGAGAAGCTAGCAGAAGCTCAGCAGAAGCTAGCAGAAGCTAGCTGAAGTTAGCTGAAGCTAGCTGAAGTTAGCTGAAGTTAGCTGAAGCTAGCTGAAGCTAGCTGAAGTTAGCTGAAGCTAGCTGAAGTTAGCTGAAGCTAGCTGAAGTTAGCTGAAGCTAGCTGAAGTTAGCTGAAGCTAGCTGAAGTTAGCTGAAGCTAGCTGAAGCTAGCTGAAGTTAGCTGAAGCTAAAAGACGTTCAGTATGAGCGAACTAGACGCCGTTCCTCCGTTTCACAGCGAGCTACTGCAGGACCTGGAGCGATGCGACAACGACCCCGTCGCCATCGCCAGCTGCTTCGTGTCAAAGGTCGGTTAAAACCCAACATGGAGGTGAGAATGGTTCTGCTGCTGTGAGGAAAGTCTTCATCTGATGCCTGGTTTGTTCCAGAGTGAAGACTTCGATATCTACACCAGTACTGCACCAGCTACCCAGAGTAAGTCCAAACCGAGCGGGTCTGGCTGGACTCCTGGTTTCCTCCTGCTCACACCGTCCAGTTCATCCATTCATCACCCGAAACAATTAATCGAACTGTGATGATTAATCGACAGAATAATCGATTAATTACATTGGTCTGATGATTGTCAGAATATTTGATTAATCACCAAAATATTATATTAGTTATCAGAATATTCAGCAGAACAATCGATTACTAAACTAATAGTTCTCTGCAGATCCGGCGTTACTGAACAGGGTTGAATCCTTTTTCTCCTAATCACACCTGTTCACATTTCATTTTCATTTAAACTGATTTCAGGTTGAATCCTCATTGATTTTTCACATCTTTGTTTTCATCTTTACCTGAATTTGCTTGTAGTAATATCTACCTCTAATTCACATTTTCTCTGTTTCTACCTCCTCACCACTTGGTGGCAGTCTCAGTTGCATTTACCTGATGTTTAAAGCCTGTCCCTCACCTGTTCCAACCTCACCTGTTCTAACCTCACCTGTTCTAACCTCACCTGTTCTAACCTCACCTGTTGCAGGTCGGTGGAAGCGCTGACAAAGTGCATGAACAATAAGTCTGTGGCCAAGTTTTTCCGGGACCGCCAGGCGTCGCTGAAGCATTCGCTGCCTTTGGGCTCCTACCTGCTCAAACCCGTCCAGAGGATCCTCAAGTACCACCTGCTGCTCCAGGTACCTGACCTGCTGACCCTCCTCACCCTCCTGGTGTTTCATAGGATGAACAGGATGGTTAATTTGGTTTTAATCATTCTGGTTCTGTGTTTCTAAGGATTTCATCTCTGTCTGGAAAAATCTGGAATTATTTTAAGAGTTTTCAAGGACGTGTTTTGGTTTCCCTTCATCCAGGCCTACAGTTTTTCCAGGCTCCATATTTATTCCGTGTAGAATAAATTCAAAGCAAATTTTTGTTTAAATATTGTAAAAATTTGCTCAAAATGTTGAGAGAACTGTAAAAGTTTAGAGTGTTGAACTGTTTTCTGGGTGATATTTGGATCCTAAACTCTGAGTTTAAATTCCAGGACAGTAGATCCATCATGGCGGACATGGAGCAACGGCTGTTTCCCACCTGATTTTCTGTCTTGCTGTTGGTGTTCAGGAGATCGCCAAGCACTTCGGCCCTCAGAAGGACGGCTACGATGTGGTGGAGGAGGCGCTCTACACCATGACCTGGGTGGCCTGGTACATCAACGACATGAAGAGGAAACACGAGCACGCCGTGCGGCTGCAGGTCGCTAACGTCTCCATGACTGCTGCAGCGTCTCCATGGCAGCTGCAGCGTCTCCATGGCTGCTGCAGCTGCAGCGTCTCCATGGCTGCTGCAGCAGCAGCCGGCCTGATGATCATCAATAAATCTCTCTTTCTATTTATTGTAGTTTTTCAATTCACAAAGTGAAACTCATCCTGATTCCTTCCACATTAGTAGCGACCCATTAGCACAGTTATGCTAAAGCGCTAACAGCAGCAGGCTTGGTCTGACCCTTGACCTTTTGCAGGAGGTCCAGTCTCTGCTGGTGAACTGGAAAGGTCCGGACCTCACCACGTACGGCGAACTGGTGCTGGAGGGAACCTTCAAGGTTCCCCGGGCTCGACACGAGCGCACGCTCTTCCTGTTCGACCGCATGCTGCTCATCACCAAGCGCCGCGGCGAGCACTTCGTCTACAAGACGCACATCTCTGTGAGTTAGCACGGCAACGGGCCCCGGGCAGAAACGCCGGCTTCGTTCTCATGTCTCTACGTTTCTTCTTCTCCAGTCGTCGACGCTGCTGCTGATCGAGAGCGCCAAGGATTCGCTGAGCTTCAGCGTCAGCCATTACAAACACCTCAAACAGACTCACAACGTGCAGGTGAGCCGCCGCTGCTGCTGCTTCAGCTGCCTCAGCTGCCGCAGCTGCTTCAGCTGCCGCAGCCGGCTGGAATACGTTAAAAAGAGTAAATATCAACCATCAAGTCCAAATTTCCTCCAAAGGGACAAATAGTGGAAACAGAGACACAAAATACTTGATTATCTTTTGTGAGGAAGCTGCAATAAACTTTCCTAAATATATTTCCAAGCCAAAATTTACCCGACGACAGAGCCTTGAGGAATCCCAGGCGAAGGTTTAATTGATTAATCGTGATTAACTGTTTATTAAAATAATAATAAACAAAATTAGAGTACTTTTTAATCCTGCGGTTAACGATTAATGGATTACTAGAAAAGTTGCTGGTTATTTCAATAACTGATTAATCACCATTAATCAGTTATTGAACTGCTGTCTGAGTGAAGGACTGTTGATCCATCGCTGCTCTGAGATCCAGTCTTTCCACCACAGAACTGTCAGTTTTTAAAATCGTTGTGGAAATGCGTGAACTGATTTCCGATCTGCCGTCTCTCTTCACTCGCTTCGTGTTTCAGGCCAAGACGGTGGAAGAAAAGAAGCTTTGGGCTCATCACATCAAACGCATCATTTTGGAAAACCACCAAGCGGCCATCCCTCAGAAGGTGAGTGGCTCGGTCTCCAGCAGGACCAGTCAGACCAGCACAGAGTCCCAGCAGCCGCCTGCTTTGTGTTTCAGGCGAAGGAAGCCATTCTGGAGATGGACTCCATCGGTGAGGATGACTCCGCTGCTCTTCGTCCTCCAGCGGAGGTTCTGGGTCTGACGGCGCTGTGCTTGTCCGCAGGTCCGGCCCGGTACCGCTACAGCCCCGAGCGGCTGAAGAAGACGGACGAGTTTCCCCGAGACGCTCGCCAGGGCCGCAGGCAGTCGGGTAGTTAGGAATATTTCTACTGCAGAACGTTTTACTGTCACTGAATGAAAAACAAACCTTTTCAAATCCAGCAGACAGATGAACGCCTGCAGCTTCTGCTGAAGTCTCAAGTTTTTATTGAAAGAAACTAATTTACTTACATGAATTATTGTAACATCAAAATTTCCACTTTCTATTTGACTCTATCTGGTGATTATTAAATTTGAAATGATTGATCAGTTGCTCTGTAAGTTTTACCAAATACTTTTGCACCTCATTAATTTCTTGGCCAGATGCTTTTGACCTTTAGTTGAGCAACATGTTGAAGTATTCCTGCTCTGGGTTGAGTTCAGTTATGAAAACTCTGGGTATGAAACACATTAATGTTTGTAATTCATCATTTCTGATTAAAAATGGTTTCATTTCTTCCTCAGAACCAACCAAGCAGATGCTGAAGAGGAATAAAGGTAAAAATCTGTTTTCCATCTTTTTAACTCTGACCATGTTTAGCACATTCAGCTTCCTCTACAGTCATTTTTCTGGATAAATTCAAGCTAATTAAATTGGCTGATTTAAGGCTGCACTTCCACTAATATGTTAAAGGCAAAGCTAAGTCTTAATTTAGCGCTTTAGCATTTCACTAGCTGAAACATTTAGCATACTTAGCTTCCTCTAAATTAATCTTTGTGGATTCATTCTAAATTCTGCATTAAGCATGTTAAAATCTAGTAAAACTCAACAACTCCAAAGCTGAAAGAATCACTTCCTGAAGACCGATGTCTGCAGGTAAGAGTGTAATGACGACCTTTAGCCTCTTGGGGGCGGTGGAACATTTTGTAATGACTGTGTTCTTGCATAAAACAGTTATTTAACAGTTGCAGCAAAAGTTGTTTTATGGTTCAGAAGCATAAAACTTGCTTTAGTCTGTAATGTTGTGATTCTGACGAGTTCTTTCTGTTTCCAACCAATCAAATCGTCCGATGACCTGCTGCTGCCTCAGCGCCTCTGGAGGTAAGGAACTGACCCGCCACCGTCAGATCTGTGGGGCGACCAGCCGCGGTTGTAGATGGATGTCATGTAGCATGTTGAGCAGTGTGTGGCGTCCCGCAGCATGCGGTCAGTGAGGACGCGCTGGCGGGCGACAGGCGCTCGCTGCAGGGCGCCATCAGCAGCAGCACGCTGGGCTCCAGCAGCCTGGGCTCCAGCAGCCTGGGCGAGCCGGACGGCGGCGAGGACGAGGCCGGCCGGCTGGACGACTTCCTCCTGGAGGACGAGCAGGTAGAGGACTTTGCCAGCTCCGTGCTGGCTGCCATCTCCTGCTGGCAACACACCGTCCAGGCCTTCCTTTCCTCTGCGGGGACGGTGAGGCTTTCTGCTGCCTGCGCCGCTGCAGCTCCGTCATGCGCTGAACGGACGGCCGCCATAACTCCAGCTGCTGCTGCTGCTGCTCACACTGCAGAAACACAAAAACTTACCAAGTGTTTGGTCTAGTTCAAGTCCTCAAGTCCTTCACTTAACATAACACAAAGCTAACTTATAAGTAACTTTTTAGCAACATAGGAGTTTGTTTTAAATCAAGGAAAAGGTCCCGGTTCCACCGATGATGTTTTCTATGCTATCAGTGAAACAATCAGCCACCTGAACTTTGACCTCAGACACTCGAGACTTACCTTGGCCTTGGTTTGCTCTTGTGGAGTTCCTCAGGGCGCTCAGCTGCTCAGGTTAGCCTGAGCGCTGAAGGTTTGCATCAGTTTGCTGCTCATTCCTCTTTTCTTTGTTAAGCATTTATTTTCCTGGCATGTTTTGCAAAAGCTGCTGTGCTGCTTCTCTCTCCAAACACGCCGATATTTATTTCCATCCCTAAAACTGGACTTTTATGGCTTCTGCAGGTTAAAGTCCGTGACTGAAATATATTTTTACTTGCAGGAGGCAGAGAAAAGTTGCAACGCCGCAACCAAAGAAAACGGTCAGCTCTTTGAAGACGAGCTGATCGGACCTGAACCGACACCTGAGCAGGTAAACAGCAGCTTCCAGGAACCATTCAGGAACTTTGCTTAACCAGACGACTGTTGACTGTTCAGAGCAACTTCAGAATGTCAGGGACTCGAATCCTCAGCCTTTAACCAGTGGAACACCTCCAGCATCGTCCTGACGGTTCATTTGTCGTTTTGAAGGTTTCTTCTTCTCTGGTGTCTCGTCGGACTCCACCTGGTTCCTGTTTGTTTGGTTCGATCTGAGTTGGCGTTTTGCTCCTCGCTAACGGGGCGGGAACATGTTTGGACCGTGGGTCGATGCTACAATCACGTCATCTTGTGTTTGTACCTCTGGGTTTCCAGTCAGTTGATGATGGTTTTTAAAGGTTGTTATCGACGGTTGCTGCTCTTATCGTAAATCGGTTGCGGTTGTTGACTTCAGTCTGTTGCCAGTCAAATCGTTGGTCTGGGTCTGCAAGTGGAGACGAATCTGAGAATCCATCGAAGACAGAATCAGTCAGATCAGTTGAGAAGGTTTGGGTCAAAGGTCGATTCACATCAGGGACAAGTTTTGAACGTTGTTATCCAGGCATCAGTGGTACCAGCCTCATGTTTTGACACAAATCTTTTTGTTGTCAGTCTGCAGATGCTTCACCTCAAGAGAACCCGATGGAAAAACCAGAAGACTCTGAACCAGAACCGCCTGCAGGTTCTGCAGTCCCTGAGGTTCCTCAGGAGTCTGAAGATCTGCAGCCTGATGAAGATCCAGAACCTGCTGACCCACCGTCTTCTGCCACATGTGATTCTGACTCCAAGACCCTGAGCAGCGCCGAGTCCTCGGAGGAGGACGAAGACGAGAGGGAGGCGGCCGATGACCAGTCCAGTTCTCCCAGTATTCTGCCGTCCTCGGTTCTGGACAAGGCCAGCGCCATCGCCCAGCACTTTAACAGCATCAAGAGAGGCAGCCTGGCCCAAGATGACGCCCGCTCCCTGGGCTGTCTGTCCCCTCGTTTACCCAGCAGGACCGGCAGCACGCTCAGCCTGCGGTCCGAGTCGGCCGACCGCCCGCTGCGCCTCAACAGCAACTCCTCCGATCCGCCCGAGGCGTTTGGCGGAGCGGACCTGAGCCTGCTGTCCCCCAGAGACGACAGCCTCTTCGAGCCGGACCGCAGCGTCCGGCGGAGGCGGGACTCCACCCTGTCCAAGCAGGACCAGCTGCTCATCGGGAAAATCAAGAGCTACTACGAGAACGCCGAGAACCAGGACGCCTCGTTCGGCCTGCGGCGCAGGGAGAGCCTGACCTACATCCCGTCGGGCCTGGTCCGGAGCTCCGTCAGCCGCTTCAACAGCATCCCCAGAGATGAGACGGCCCAGTCCAATCCTGCTGCTTCAGCCACACCTCAGGATCTGGATCCTCTCTCCACTAAGAACCGCTTGGCCTCCAGTCAGTCCTTGGACCCGCTGAAGTCCGATCTGTTGAGCAGCGACTGCGAAGAACCGCTCAGGTTCCGGCCGACACACGATGACCTGTCAGAGGAAGAGTTCAGATCTTCATCAGAGATGATTAAGATCTGGCAGACGATGGAGCGACAGATCTCCAGATCCCAAAGCCAAGACAGGGAATCCAGTCAGTCCAGAGAGAAACCCTCCATCTCCGCCGGCGTCAGCAGCTTAACCCGGACCAAGAGCTGCGACCCGGACCTGAAGAACTCCGACCTGAGTGCCGTCACAGAGGACTCCCTCAGCTCACTGCCAAAGACCAGAACCGCAGCGCTCAGCCGGGCCGGGAGTCGGACCGGCACCTCCAGATGCTTCGGGGAAGAGACGGTGATGCTGCGGGCCACGGTTCCCCGGGTGGCGGAGCTGAGGGCGGAGCTGAGGGCGGAGACCGGCGGCGACAAACCCGCTGAGGAGACGGAGCAAACGGACGAGGTGGACAGAGCCGAGAGCAAAGTCCGTCTTCTGGCTCGACGCTACAGCCAGCGGATCAGAACCTCCAGTCCGGTGGTCCGACAGCGAAGCCCGGCCGGCCCGTTCAACAGGAAGACTCTGGCTTGTGTGGTGGAGGAGAAGGAAGGCTCAGGGAAGCCCATCCTGACTCTGCCTCTGGGTCCGAAGGTCCAGTCCAAGTCTCTGCCGCTGAGCCCAGTGGAACTGGACCAGAACCCGGGCGCTGGAGGCCACGCCCCCCTCAGCCCGCCGCCCCCCGCCGAGGGCTTCAGCTGGCCCGACGTGCGGGAACTCCGCTCCAGATACTCCAGCGGCGGCCGGAACCAGAACCGGCCCATGAGCCGCAGCTGCACCATCCCGGACCGCATGTTGGACGGCAGGAGGCACTCCAGCGGATCACCCGGTCATCTCCATGACGACGACGCGTGGGCAAGCCGACCCCGCGGCGGGCGGGTCGCGGCGCGGGGCGATCGGTCCAAACGGCTGCACAGAGCCAACTCTCTGGACCCGCGGCTCAGCCTGCAGCTGGGCGACCTGCAGCGGACCCGGCAGGAACGCAGCGCCGCCGCCGGTTACTACATCGCCGCCGAGGCGCCGCTCACAGACGACCCCGAGCGCAAGATCATCATCATGGAGAAGCTTCCAGAACCCGGAAACAGGGAACCGGTAGAGGACGACGGATACGTCCAGATCCGCTCCCCGACCAGCCGGGAGAAGATCTCCATCATGGCCGTCATCGACCGCTGCCGCGCGCTACCAGGAGTCCGACGACTACAGGCTGAGGGACGACACCAAGACGGCGCCGCCGTCAGAGCCGGACGAGCCGCAGAAAACCCGACCCGAGTCCGGGCAGAGCGGCCAGAAGAGCATGGTGAAAAACCTGAGGGAAAAGTTTCAGAGCCAAACCTGAAAAACCTGGAGAACCTGGAGGACCTGGAGAACCTGGAGGACCTGAAAAACCTGGAGGACCTGCAGAATCTGGAGGACCTGGAGAACCTGGAGGACCTGCAGAATCTGGAGGACCTGAAAAACCTGGAGGACCTGGAGATCCTGGAGAATCTGGAGGACCTGAAAACCTGGAGGACCTGCAGAATCTGGAGGACCTGGAGAACCTGGAGGACCTGCAGAATCTGGAGGACCTGAAAAACCTGGAGGACCTGGAGATCCTGGAGAATCTGGAGGACCTGAAAAACCTGGAGGACCTGGAGATCCTGCAGAACCTGGAGATCCTGCAGAACCTGGAGGACCTGAAAAACCTGGAGGACCTGGAGATCCTGCAGAACCTGGAGATCCTGCAGAACCTGGAGGACCTGAAAACCTGGAGATCCTGCAGAACCTGGAGATCCTGCAGAACCTGGAGGACCTGAAAAACCTGGAGGACCTGGAGATCCTGGAGAACCTGGAGGACCAAAGTTCTCCTGACCCAAACCGCCGTCGCTCCCGGGTCGCCTGGAACCGCCTCGAGGTTCTGGCAGAACTTCTCATCTGTAAATCCTTTCCTCTGGGTTCATTCTGCCCTGCGACCTTTGAACCCTGTGGAAACGCCAGCGGGTCGCTAACGGGTCGCTGGTTCTGCTCAGTGCGGCTGAACCGAACCTTTTCTTAAGTCTTCATCCCAAAGATTCAGGATCCGCCAAAAATACCCATCATGCTCCAGGTTGCTATGGATTTGTTGCTTCAGACTTTTTTCAGAAAAACTTTATTGATTCATTTCAGAATAAATTCAGAATTTAAAGTTTCCTGAATAAACATCCAGATTCTTTCCTCCAAATAAACTCATTTCAAGGTTCAGCTTCTGGAAATAATCTGATTTATGACGTTATTCTCATATTATTGGCTTTTTCTCATCATGACTTTTTGTTTTACCATTTTTATTTAGACTTTTTTTCTTGGTTCAGTTTCTTCATCCTCCTCATCTTCACTGAGTCCAGCCAGTTCAACCTGAACCTGGTTCTGGAATAAAACTTCAGAAAATCATTTTTAATGTCAGTAAAATTCTTCATGAGACATGAAACCAGATGTTACACCGGGTGTATGTATATTTATGAGCCTTAGAAATGAATTGTAAATGGAAATGAATGATTTTAGATGCTGATGATGATCAGGCCTTTTAACTCTGGGCTGCATGCAATAAATGAGTTTGTAGATGATTTAACTAGGACAATAAAGAATGAACTGAATATTTTAAGAAAAAATATGTAAATTTATTATAATATAATTAAAATGATTTATTTTGCTGCTTCTGATGTAACTTACGGTTTTTACATGTTGTGCCTTTTTGAGATTTTATTCCAAATCAGTTTGAACTTTTGATTTGTCACTGAAGCGTCTTTGGTCAGAGGTGACCTCTGACCTCCACAGAGCCCACTGTAACGCCTCATATTTATTGGATCTCATGTAAATAGAAACGTTTGTGTCTGTTTCTTTGTGACGATGCCAACATGAAACATTAAACTGAGACAAACGCCGAGATTTTCCTCTTCATTTCAGTCAAACTGGATTCCTGAGAAATATCGCCAAGCTAAGCTAGGCTAAGCTAGGCTAGGCTAAGCAGCAGAAACCAGGAGCATACAGTAGAAACAGAGTTCTGTCTCTTTAAGAGGGTGATGTCATAGCTCTGGGAGCTGCTGATAGGCTGCCTGTGGACGTATTAAAAGCTCCTAATGAAACATTTTTCTGTTGTGACTTGATCTGAATCCGTCACAAGAAACGATTAACGAACAGGGAGAAAGTTTCACTTCTGGAGAAATAAAAGTTCATAATGAGCTTCGTCACGTTGAGGGACAGAGAGGCTTTAACTGTCCCAGCTGCTGTCTGGTGGTGGCAGCATCATGCTGTGGGCAGCAGGGATGATGTGAATTAATTTAACCAAATAATTACATTTATTTACTGATTTAATTTCACTTTGGGGTCAATAAAATATTTTTAGTTGAATAGATTCAGTCATTAATAAACACATTATTTATTGAGAATTAGTGAAAAATCACTTTATTCTCAATAATTACAGAATACATTTTTATGCATATTAATTTAATATCAACTCTGAATATTTTTATTCATTTAAAAACCTAAACTAAATGTCAATGAATAAATCTTACTGTAAAATGATTTGAAGTGATTCATAGTTTTATTTCCAAAATAATTTCATCTTAAGATCAAACTTATTTCTATCACTTGATCTTAAGAAAACTTTTTAAATTGATCAATAATCTCATCTCGTCTTGAAACATAACTAAATGCATTTTTAAATTAAACTTTCGAGATTTGATTGAACAAAGAATTTGTTAGTTTTCTAAAATTCATTTGATATAAAATTCTCAAAAATAGAATTAATGTCAGTTTTAAGTTTAAATTTTGTTTATTTCAATAGTTAAATAAACAATTTAACAGTTATAAACAATAAATTATTGAAATGATACAGTTTTAAAGATATATTTTATATTTTTGATCCAAAACATTTACAATTTTCCCACTAGATTATCATTTATAAATTTATAAAATATTATTGTAGTTATAATATTGCAGACATTAATAAATAAAACTGACAAATTCTGTGATTAGCAGGAAATATTCATAGTTTTAGTGACTAACTGGCCTGAAACTGCAAACATTTTCTCTCATTTTAAGCTCAATCTGATTATTTTCGCTTTCATTTTATTAAAGCCAATAAGGAGAAAATCAAATCTGGACATATTTAATGTTTATTGTTTACATCAGTAACTGAGGGGCCCCTCGGGCCCCGGGCCCCCAGGATCTCAGCATCGCTCCTGGGTTTCATTGTTATTCCTCCAGACTGAGTCCTGTCCTCCTGCGGATGGACAGATTATTGATTATTGATTATGGATGAAAGATTTTCCACCCTGTTCGGTGGCCCCGCCCTCGTGGCCCCGCCCACGTGGCCCCGCCCACTGAGGGCGCGTCCCTGCAGATCAGCTGCTGTGATTCTGATGCTCCGGTTCTGCTGCAGAATCATCCTGACCCAGCCGGACTGCAGTCCTCACGGTAAGGAGTCTCGCTGGTTCCGACCGGTTCGGTTCGTTGACTGGGTTCTGGGAGCTCTGCTGGTTTGTTTTGGGTTTATAGCAGAATTCTGCTCTCATTAGAACTGAACGGAACCGCATCCCGTCCCGTTCGAACCGGATGTTTTGTTTTCTTTTGTTCTTCCTGTGGAGGTCCAGGTAAAGTTTCCTCAGGTGCGAGCAGAGCTTCATCACTCTGACGGTTCTGATTGGAGGCTCTCAGACTCTGCAGGTATCGGAACCGGCGTGCTGGACTCTGACTCTGGACCTTCAGATCGATCAACCGATCAGTTCGAGTCAACATGGACTTTATACCCACAATCTTAACTTTGTTTGTGTGACTTTAAGGGTCTTGTTTTGTTGGAAAGTTGATCTGAACGGATTTTAAATAGTTTTTGTTTCCTGATGAAACTTCAGAAAATCTTTCAAATCAGAAACTTTTTATCTGCTGCCTTCATCACAGGAGCCTGAGCTCCACCCTGACGTCACAGAGGAATGTCTACACATACACACACACACACACACACACACACACACACACACCTCAGTTAGGAGGAATTCAGTGTTTCTCAACCTGACGACATGATCAGGCGGTTCTGTTTCCTGCATCAGTGTTTTTCAGGTGATAAGTTATTATCTGTCAGCTGAAACAACATTGAATGTTAAAATGTGACATGCATGTGGGAGTTCTGAAGCACCACAGCATGACTCCTCCTCCTCCGTACCGTAACCATCAGCTGTAACTTTTGTTTTGATATCAATAAACGTCTCAGAGCACAAGACGCGTATAGAAACTAACTACATCAAATTATTGTTAAAAATTCAAATTCTTCTTGTTCAGAGCAACGTTTAAGCTAATGCTAACTAGCATTGTATTTAGTGGAAGCTAATGCTAACGTGCTACACTAGCATTGTATTTAGTGGAAGCTAATGCTAAAGTGATACACTAGCATTTGTATTTAGTGGAAGCTAATGCTAAAGTGATACACTAGCATTTGTATTTAGTGGAAGCTAATGCTAAAGTGATACACTAGCATTGTATTTAGTGGAAGCTAATGCTAAAGTGATACACTAGCATTTGTATTTAGTGGAAGCTAATGCTAAAGTGATACACTAGCATTTGTATTTAGTGGAAGCTAATGCTAAAGTGATACACTAGCATTGTATTTAGTGGAAGCTAATGCTAAAGTGATACACTAGCATTTGTATTTAGTGGAAGCTAATGCTAAAGTGATACACTAGCATTGTATTTAGTGGAAGCTAATGCTAAAGTGATACAGCATTTGTATTTAGTGGAAGCTAATGCTAAAGTGATACACTAGCATTGTATTTAGTGGAAGCTAATGCTAAAGTGATACACTAGCATTTGTATTTAGTGGAAGCTAATGCTAAAGTGATACACTAGCATTTGTATTTAGTGGAAGCTAATGCTAAAGTGATACACTAGCATTGTATTTAGTGGAAGCTAATGCTAAAGTGATACACTAGCATTTGTATTTAGTGGAAGCTAATGCTAAAGTGATACACTAGCATTTGTATTTAGTGGAAGCTAATGCTAAAGTGATACACTAGCATTTGTATTTAGTGGAAGCTAATGCTAAAGTGATACACTAGCATTTGTATTTAGTGGAAGCTAATGCTAACATGCTCTCTCTGCACCAGCTTGTGGTCAGTCTTCGGACTCCAAGTCGACAGAAACAACCAGATTCACCGTCAGTCTGGAATCTGAGCCTCAGAAATCTGGAAAATCCTGAAAACTTTATTTAATGTGAGTCTGAACTGATTTAAGTCCCTTAAACATGTTTTTTTATCCCAGTTAAACCTTCCTGTTGTGTTCGGAACCGAGCTGCAGCCCGGCCCTGTTCTGGAGGCCGAACAAAGAGACGTATTGTTCTGGATTCCTCAGATCCAAGCGGGTCAGAGATCAGCAGACTGACGGTTCCAGGCGTGTTGAGATCCGACGTTAAAAGATTTAATCCAGAACCGATTGATTCCCAGTGCAGCTCAGTTTTATTCCCTGCAGATATTTAATCTGACAGATTCCCGTCATCATGGCGTCCAGAACCAAATGGGACGCAGTGAAGGAGCGAGTAACCAGAGGTTCTGATGACGACCCGGACGGATCTCTGGAGGCCAACCTGGAGAACGCCGACCCGGAGCTGTGCATCCGCCTGCTGCAGGTAGGGACCATCCCACTGATCACCATGGGAACGACCTCCTCCAGGCGGCGATGCTCCAGTTAACGATTAATCGAATCGATTGATGAATTGGTTGATGATCACTTCAGTAATTGATTAATCACGATTAATCGCTTGAGTTTGACTTTCTGAACCAAAGGAGTCTAAGATCCCATGGAGCTTAGCGAATAATCGATTACTAGATGATCATTTCAGTGATCAATTAACCACAATTAATTGATTACTAAATTATTGCGTTGATCGATTAGTTGTTTCAGCCGTAGTAGTCCTGCTGAGCTCAGCGCTGTGGCGGCGTGTCGCCTGCAGGTTCCCACCGTGGTGAACTACTCGGGTCTGCGGCGGCGCCTGGAGAAGAGCGACGAGTCGTGGATGGTCCAGTTCCTGGAGCTGCAGGGTTTGGACCTGCTGATGGCGGCGCTGGACCGGCTGTCGGGCCGCGGCTGCGCCCGCATCGCCGACGCGCTGCTGCAGCTCACCTGCGTGTCGTGCATCCGCAGCGTCATGAACTCGTCCGCCGGACTCGACTTCATCCTGGACAACGAGGAGGGATACATCCGGACCCTGGCCCAGGGTGGGTTCCGCCGCCCGGTCCGATACCATCAGGGAGCGGCTCGACCTGCTGGTCGCCATGATAACCTGGAGCTGCGGCGCTCCAAAAATGAAGCTCTGCAACATTTCTGCCTCATGTGATTCCTGCAGAGGATCCGTGCATTCTTCTGGGTCTGGTCCTGGTTCTGGTCCTGGTTCCAGTTCAGTTTATTCCAGCATGAACCTTTTTCTGGTTCCTGTTTCCCAGAAGGAAACAGGAAACATTTATTCAACAAAATTTTACCAAAACTAAGGGAGCCTCTCCATGATCCTCCTTCCACTAAACTTTCCATCCATTGTGACACAGAGGGATGAGTCGCTCTTCCTGTGTTGAATACTTAGTTCTGTTGGACGAAGGGAAACGAATTGGGACCGGAGAGGTTAGGAAGGAGTCAGAACTTGGCAGAATGTTGAAAGACGAATCATTTCATGTTTGTGTTTTAAATACTTCAGATGTGATGAATTTAGAGACGGAGCTGCATCTGGTGTAAGCGGGTCAGAAGACCCGATCGCTTTGGTTCAAGCTGCAGTCAAACAAACAGAGAGAAGTTGGAACCAGTGGAGATTTTTATGGTTGTAGAACTTGAATGTTCAGATGCAACAACTGACTGACTGATGATTTATTCTTTGTTCTTCTGCCAACCGATTGGACCCGACGTGGTTCCGACCCGCCGCTCTCTGACCTCCTGTCCGTCTGTCCTCCTGCAGCGCTGGACACGTCCAACGTGATGGTGAAGATGCAGGTGTTTGAGCTGCTGGCGGCGCTCGCCCTCTTTGACCCCCAGGGCTGCCGCTTGACCCTGGACGCCTTCCAGAACTACAAGGTTCGCCACAAACACGCCGAGTTCCCGGCTTCCCCCGTCTGTCTGCCCGACCCGAACCTCTGCTCTGAATCCAACCGATATTCCTGTCCTAAACATCTCACCAACTGAAACCTCCTCACACAAATCGCTGATGTTTGGAAAGTTATACAGGCAAAAATGAACAGCAGTAATTTGATTAATTTATCCTGTTATGAAAGAAAAAAATGGGAGTTAATTCATCAGCCATATTTTAACCATGTTACTCATCAATCCAATGTTTAGCTGTCGAGCTAAAGATTTAGTTTACCAACTCAAATTTAAATATTTAGCTCCAAGCTAAAAGGCTCTAAGCTTGGTGCTAAATATTTAAGAACCTAGCATTTAGCTCCAAACGGTTTCCTTGAAGCTAAATCGTTAGCTTCTGAAACTAAGTAGTTTAGCTCTGTAGATCTTTAGCAAGCAAGCTAACTATGTAGCTCTGAAGTAGCTACATATTTAGCCCCATGCAGATCTGGAGCTAATGTGCAAATTAACTTGCCAATAAGAGGAAGTGAACCATCAAAATAAAAGCTGGGTCACCTGCTTGACATCAAAGCTAAACTAAACTGTCCAAGTTAAATAACTTGAAACTGACATTCATAAATTAATAACATAATAAAATTATGACTTTTTCCTCTTATGACAGACTAAATAACTCAAACTATTGCTGTTAATTTTTGACAGTGCAACATTCAGCTTATTATTCGCACCAGAAAGTTTTGCAGTTAAAACTTAATTTATTGTTAATTTGTTGTTTTTTTATTATAGTTTTAAAGGAAGGACGACCCAAACATCAGAATATTACTGATCAATCATCTGATCTAATGGACATGATGAAGACTACTGAGGAGAAAGTATTGTAATGGAAAGTTGAGTGGAAGGATAAACGCTGGTAGAAATGTTGACGTTTTTGGAGGATTTCTGCAGTTTCTCTGTCGGGTTCCAGGCATTTTCTATCCAAAACTCTTCAACATTTTTCTGATGAAAATAAACGTCTGAACTTGTTGCGTCTCAGAAATGTTTTTTTGGTTTAGTGTCGCTTCAGGACAATCCGATCCGCTGATATCAGTGTTTCATAAGAGCCTGATGGGTTCTGACCCGCCCAAACTGGCTGCTTTCTGCTTCCTCTGGCACAGCCGACGGACGGAGAGAGATTAGTGCCTTCAAGCTCGTTCAAAAGAAAAGATGTCTGAAACTGGAGAAAAAATAACTATTGAATCCAAAAATAGTTTTGAACAATGTTTTTTCAACTTTAAAATTTTTATGTTCAGTTTAATTTTTTTTATTTCAAACTTTCTCTTTAAATTTTTTGTTTGTTTTTCAATTTAATGTTTTTTTCAGTTTTAAATTTTTTAAATTTCAAAATACTTTTGAAGTTTCCTTTTGTCTTTTTCAGTTTCAAATGAATTATGTTAAGATTTTCATTTTCAGTTTGTTTTTCAAGTTCAAATATTTCTTTGTTTTGTTTTTTCTTTCCAGATTAAAAATTGAGCAAACATTTTGGTCCCAGTTGACCTTCCTAGAGTCTGAACTCTGGAGAGGTCCGATCCAATCGGATCCAATCCGATCCAATCCGATCCAATCGGATCCAAAGGGCTGAAACACGTTCCGCCCTTTGGATCCGATTCGGTCGTTTGGATCCGATTCGGTCGTTTGGATTCGATTCGGTCGTTTGGATCCGATTCGGTCGTTTGGATCGGATTCGGCCCTTTGGATCCGATTCGGTCGTTTGGATCCGGTTCGGCCGTTTGGATCCGGTTCGGCCGTTTGGATCGGATTCGGTCGTTTGGATCTGACGTGTTTGTCTCTCCGTCTCCAGACTCTGAAGAAGCAGCAGTATCGCTTCAGCGTCATCTTGAAGGAACTGCAGGCCACTGATAACGTCCCCTACATGGTCACCATGATGGCCACCATCAACGTCCTCATCCTGGGACAGGAAGACCTGCGCAAGAGACACCGACTGAGACACGAGTTCATCGGTACGAACAGAGAGGCCGCAGATGGGCGGAGCTTGGTGCTCGGCCAATCAGCATTCGTTTTATTCAGGATCATGACTGCGGAGCGTGACGGGTTGGTTTGTTTATTTATGAAACCAGGCTGTGGTTTCACCTCAGGTCATGAATGATTATGAAACGTTTATGACTCTCATAAAATTAGAAGTTGTGAAATCTGTGGTTTGAAAGAATAATAGACTAAATAGATTCTTTAGTTTTGGAATGAATCACTTCTAGAAAATAAATTATTGGAGTCGAGGAAGTTAAAACATATTCAACATGATGCAAAACGTTTTGTTGTGATGGGAGCTTCGTTCAGGTAAAGTTTACTAAACGGCAGGAGATCAATGAAGATGAACAGTTCTATTTGGTTCAGTTCAGTTCAGCAAATAGAACTGGTTCAGTTTCATTTGATCCAATTTGGTTTAATTTGATTTAAATCCGTTTTATGCATTTTGTTTTGGTTAAGTTCAGTTTCATCCAGTTCAGTTCTGAACAGTTTAGAGCAGGAAGTGGACTACAGCACAGGGCATTCTGGGTAAATGCAACCAAAACAAACTTACTAAACTAGCGTTAGCAAGAGAAATGTCTGGTGGTTTTTAGCCAGAGGAAAAAAATAATAAATCTGACGCCTCCATTTTGTTTCCATTTGGTGAAGAAGGAAGTTGCTCTCAGTGTCTTCAGAGGTTTTCATGTTGTGGTTCTTGGTGCAGCGCCCCCACAGGCCAGGAGGGGAACAGGCTGCCTGTTGACGCAGAACAAACTCAAACATTTTCAACATACAACAGTTGTGGGAAATTCTGCCGCTATCAGGTTCAGCCGAGTTTTTCAAGTTTTCAATGGATGAATCCATGTGGATCATGTGGATCATGTGGATCATGCTCCGTCCTCTCAGTGAGCAGAGGAGCAGCTCATGTCTGAGCAGGTTCAGACTCATTCTGCAGCTCCAGCAGCTGGTCACAGATCCTCCACATGTCCTCAGGTTTCTGATCTCACATTTTAATTTCAACACAAGAAAATCTTCTACCAAAAAAAAAAAAAAAAAAAACTGGAACATTTGAGTTTGAAATGTAAAGCATTTTACATAAAAAGAGAAGTTTTTATTTCACCATCTGCAGTGAAATCAGACCAAACATTTCTTGTTCTTGTCAGTTAGAATTTCTGAGATTATTTCTATTTGCTAAATACCAGAAAACCCAGCAAAACAATTTTCATAAAGGCTTTTTACAATAATTGAATCCAGAAGTTTCTGGTCAGCTTCATGAATTATTGTCTATTTTTAAACACAGTCATTGTTGTATGATGTAGATGATTCAGTTATTGTGATCCTTCATGTTTGTGTTTCTATCGGCTTTTTAAAAATAAACTGGCCAAAAACATTTATGACATTAATTTAATGTGTTTTTCACATTAAATAAATATCTCTGATATTTAAATATCTGTAACTGTAACTGGGAGAGAAAACCTCAAATTCATAAAAGGCAAAAAACTGCTAGAATTAAAGTTGATGAGTTTAAACTGTGCAGAGGAACCGGAACGTTGGGAACCTGAACGGCACAAATTCAAACGATGCCCATCGCTGCCTGCCAGCAGGTCTGGTCCTCTCACTGCTGACCGGACTGCTGCAGCGTTTTGTTCTGGTCCAAAGGCCTGGACGGTGTTGGACGTGTTGGACGTGTTGGATGTGTTGGCTGTGTTGGTTTCTAAACTCTGAGTCTCACCATGACGCTCGCTGTGTTTCAGGGCTGCAGCTGCTGGATCTGCTCCCCAAGCTGAGGTAAATGTTTCTGCATGGCTTCCATAACCGCAGACCGGCGGCTTTGTCACGTCTCTGCGTCCGTCTCCAGAGAGACGGAGGACATGGACCTCAACATCCAGTGCGATGCGTTCGAAGACTCCATGGCAGACGACGAAGAGGAGATGGAGACACTGTACGGCGGGATCGACATGAGCAACCATCAGGAAGTCTTCAGTTCGCTCTTCACCAAGGTCAGTCCGCTCCTCTTCATCAGCTCCACCAGTAACAACATTCATCCACAGAAACCTCAGAAATTTCTCCAGGAACCCACAGAGAGATCCTTCAAAATAAGAGCATGAATAAAGCTCTAAATGCTTGAAGAATTCTCAGCAGTTCATAACTAAACTTTATTGATCTGAAAGTAAATAACAAATCTAGAAAAAAATAATGTCCTGAAAGCTCAATGCGCGAAACGTTTTCAAAATGAGCAAAAGTGCTAATATGCTAAGCTAAGAATTAGCTCCTCTATTAGCACAGATGTTCCCAACTCGTTAGCATTAGCTAACTGATGAATCGCTGCTGAATACCATGTTGATATAGCAGGTTAGCATTAGCATTGGACTGTAGCATTAGCAGGACTAATTTCAGTGACTAGTGCGCTAGGCTAGCGAAGCTAACGTTTCAGCTAGCGGCTCGTTGACCGTTCCTGGGTGTTGCTGAGGTGAAGAACTGGGTTCTGTCTCACCGTCCTCTCCTTGGTCTCTGTGGACAGGTGTCCAGCTGTCCGTCCTCCGTCCAGCTGCTCTCCATCCTTCAGGCCTTGTCGATGTTGGACCCGAAGAGAAACGACATCTGGCTGGCTCTGGAGGCGCTGACCGACCGAGCCACGCTGCTGGCCCAGAACAGTGAGTCCGGTTTCAGGTTCTGGCGGGTCCAAGAGACGACCGGATGTAAGCGTGTCTCAATCTGTTTCCAGCTGATTTAGGCCCCGGTGATTCGCTGCTGGATAGGCTCCTCCCCCAGAAACATCCGTCATCCAATAGGAAGATCAGAATGGTGGACAGGGCGGTGCAAACCCGAACGCTCAGCTGCCCTCCTGGCCAATTGGAGCTGTTAAAGGAGAAACAGGCTCCGCCCCTGCAGCCAGTTGTCCTCCACCTCCTCCGCCTCCGCCTCCTCCTTTACCAGGCATTGGACCTCCACCACCTCCACCTTTACCTGGCATGAGGATCCCACCGCCTCCAATGGAAATGATCGCCGCTTATTCAGCCCCAACTTTAGGCAGCGCCTATCCTAGCCCGCCCCCCACTCAAGCCCCACCCGCTGCCCCACCCTGCGGATGAAGAAGCTGAACTGGCAGAAACTCCCATCCAGAGTGGTAACCGGTGAGCTGGCGGATGTTCTCCCACCTTAACTCTGACTTGTTTGGACTGAGGTTCTGGACTCTTCGTCTGTCCACAGATCATCAGTCTCTCTGGACGTCATCATCATCAGAATCGGTGGAACCAGATTACTGCAGCATCGAGCAGCTCTTCAGTCTGCCTCAAATTGAAAACAAAACCAGAACCAAGACCAGAACGGAGTCCAAAGAGGTGGAGAATGTCGGTCCAGGGATTCTGTGGTCCAGAGGGACAACGTTTGACCTGTTGTCCCTCTGTTGTCTTCTTGTTTGCAGATTTCCTTCATTGACGCCAAGAAAAGCCTGAATCTCAACATCTTCTTGAAGCAGTTCAGATGGTGAGGCGCCAGCCAATAGAAACGCTCCTCTGCGGTTGCACTTCCTGGTTTTCAGTCGCTGATCGATTCTTCTGCTCCGTTTCTGCTGAAGTTCCCATGAGGAGTTTGTGTCTCTGATCCTGAACGGAGACCGATCCAGGTTCGATGTGGAGATCCTCAAACAGCTGATCAGACTGCTTCCAGAGAAACACGAGGTCAGAGGTCAACAGACTCGCATCACCTGAGCGATGACTCGCCAATAACAGAAAAAATCACTGGTTTATCGCTGGCTGCCTTTTTGAAAAAATGATCTACGTTTCTGTTATTCACTGTTTGAAAAAGTTTCTTGATTTATCACAACTCAATTTTGGGAAAAAAGTTTCTTTCTCTTTGTCTCTAGTTGATTTTTTTTCCTTAAGTCGTGGACACGCCCCTCTGGTTTCATTGGCTCCGCCCACTTCAGAGGAAGCTCAGATTTGGTTAGGGGGCGGGGCTTGGCTGTCACCCGTCTCATACCTCACCTGCAGCGTTAATGTCTCACCTGTCCGTCCTCAGATAGAAAACCTGAAGTCCCACCAGGAAGACAGAGACAAGATGGCGTCAGTGGACCAGTTTTACCTGCAGCTGCTGAACGTGCCCAGGTAAGAGGACAGCGCCACCTGTCTGCTGAAGCAATGATTCACCTGCACGCCTTTGTCCTGCTGATGACGGTGTGTGTGTGTGTGTGTGTGTGTGTGTGTGTGTGTGTGTGTGTGTGTGTGTGTGTGTGTGTGTGTGTGTGTGTGTGTGTAGCTACGCGCTCAGGATCGATTGCATGCTGCTGTGTGAAGAGAGCAGCTCTGTGTTGGAGACTCTGAAACCCAAAGCTGAACTTCTGGACCGGGCCTGCCAAAGTCTGTATTTACAGAATCTACACACAAAATATAACCTGAAAACACCTGAAGAAGAGATCCCCATTGGGGACAGTAAGACATTTGGCGCCCCCTGGTGTTCATGTGAACAACCGCCGTTCAGATTCATACAGGAAGAAATTATTTTGCTCCAGTTCATTTTTGAAGTCCATCCAGTCTTCAAAAATGAACTGGAGCAAAATGACCAACTTACAAGTAACATTTCAGCAAATACAGGAGCTAATCTTTAGTAAATAAGTCCTTAAAATGGATGGAAAAAGTATTAGATAAAACTCACTTATAACAAGATATTTTTCACATGTTATCAGTGAAATATTTTCCCAGTGGAACTAAAACTTTGTCATCAATTTTAGTGACTTATTGATGAAAAACAAGCTCCTACATTTATTGAAGTTGCTTTTAGAAATGAGACCAAAACGCTTGTATAGATTTTATGTTTTTATCGTGTTCGGGTATAATTAAGATGATTATTTTGACGTCTTATGATGCTTGGTGTCTGTTTGGTGCGTTCAGGTGTCAGGGAGAGCTCCCGGCTGCCCAGCTTCTGCAAACTCATCCTCAGCGTTGGAAACTTTCTCAACTATGTAACCGCTTTCTGTTTCCCTAAAGATGAATCCAGGTGAACAATCTGCTGTTATTTAATACGTTTTGCTTCAGGGAACTCACACTGGGAACGCTGACGGCTTCAAAATCAGCACTTTGCTCCGATTGACTGAAACTAAAGCCAACAAGTCCAGGATCACGCTGCTGCACCACATCCTGGAGGTAGGGGGCGCTCTGCTCACGCTGCTCATGCTGGACACAGATTACATAACCTGAGGCTTTAATCTGACCCAGGAGGTGGAGGAGGACAATCCTGACCTGCTCAACCTGCCTGATGACCTGCAGATCTGTGAAAAGGCTTCTGGGTAAACGGAGCAACTCATCTCCACTCAGATTTATTCACTTTAAAGAAATTATTTTCCATTTCAAGCCTGGGTCTTTGTGTCATTGTGATCCTGGGAGATTTGTGTAAATATAAATGAATATGGATAAAATGAGGCATAAAATAATCTATTTTATTGAGCAAACTAAACGAGTGTTAAAGATGTAAAAACAGTTTTGTTTGTGGCAGCAGCATTAATAAACCATTTGTATAAAAAACTGTTGATA
Organism: Poeciliopsis prolifica; assembly: GCF_027474105.1. Classification (NCBI taxonomy): domain Eukaryota; kingdom Metazoa; phylum Chordata; class Actinopteri; order Cyprinodontiformes; family Poeciliidae; genus Poeciliopsis; species Poeciliopsis prolifica. The sequence continues at coordinate 1,111,590 of NW_026562469.1, read as the reverse complement.
GTAAAACTATCGACTTGCAAATGATCTGTCTGTCTGTGCAGGTAGCTAATTATTTATGTAGCTAATTATGTAGCCAGATCATCTATCTCAGTATCCAGGTTGCTAGTTGTTTAGCTAGCTGGTTATCTATCTGCATACCAGCTGTCAGTCTGCTGTGCTACCTCTGAACTCTGGAATGAACTCTGGAATGAACTCTGGAATGAACTGTCCTGTTCTGGCTGCAGGGTGAACATGGAGTCCATCCAGTCTGAGTACTCCTCTCTGTCCAAACGGCTCAAAAGCTCTGTGAAGAAAGTTTCGTCTTCCTCTGAGGACATAAAGGAGCAGTACCTGTCTACCATCCAGGTGAGTCATCAGGCTCCGCCCCCTCGTCGTCGCCTCGTCTCTCTCGCATTGTGTCTGTTTTCCTTTTCCTCCAGGAGAGCCTGAAGGTGTGTGAGCAGCTGCAGAAGGTCATGATCTCTGTGGAGGACAGGAGGCGGGACCTGGCGGACTACCTGTGCGAAGACGTTGACACCTTCTCCCTCGACGACCTCTTTGGGACCATCAAGACCTTCAGAGACCTGTTCCTCAAAGCCCACAAGGTGAGCAGCCAATCACAGGCGGTTCTGACATCATCAGGATGACATCATCACAAAACAACACATCACCTGACAGGAGAACGAAAACCGGAGAGAGCTGGAGAAGAAGAGGAAGAAAAGAGAGGAGGAGAAGAAGCTTAAAGGAGACTCCAGCAGGACAGGTGAGTCCCACCTTCAGCGGCACCAACCAATCAGAGAAAAGGGCGTGGCTGCAGGTAACTGATGCTCAACTTGCAGGCAGGAGGGAGCTGAACCAGCAGGACGAAGGCTGCATCATCGACAACCTGATGGCCGAGATCCGGAAGGGCCACGCCCTGAAGAAGACCAGAGCGCCGTCCTGCAGGGGCAGCAGGGGTCAGCGCCGGGGGTCACTTCCTGTTTCTGCAGACAGGGTGCACGGTGTGGTTCACATCCCCAAATGCCACACATGCCAACAACGATGGGGGGAAAAAATCTGATTATTTTCCATTCATAGCGGCGCTGCTGAATAAAACCGTTAACTAAACGAAACCAGGAGGTGAAGGTGGGATCCAGAGCGCCGCAGCAGAAAACGAGAAAAACCCTTAAAAATAATTCACAACCAATCGTACGCTACAAACAGACCTGTTTCCATAGCAACTGACTGACAACAGCTCCACTGATGCATCAGGATTCAACATCAAGCAAACATTTAACTTGTGTTTTTGGCTTTATGAGGTAAATTAGCTACCACTGCTATTAGCTAAGCTAACAGCAGTGCTTGATTAGCTCATTTAAACCCTACAGAAGATCTGGGTCACCGTTTCCTCCAACTGTCTGCTAACAGTGACGTCCTGTCGGATCTTCAGCTCTAAATCTGCTCCCATTTCTGTTTCAGCGCGTCCCGGGACCATACGGAGGTCAAAGGCCGTCGAGGACCCCTATTCTCCTCCTTCTAGCCAATCACAGAAGGCATCTGGAATGACTCCAATCCAGGAAGATCCGCCCTCCCATCCAGAAAGTTCCAGCCAGTCAAAGAAGCCGTGGGAGGCGGTCCAAACTCCTGCCACTTCCAACCAATCTACAACGGCCCGACCCTCTAGAACGAGTCCTCAGCCCGGGCCAGCAGAACCGCCAAAGAACCAGAGCCCACAAACACCTCCAGCCATTCCTGCTGGTCCTGCAGAGGAGACCAGGCGCCGGCGTCAGGAGTCTTTGGAGGACTCGGGTCTGGAAACCCAAGGTTCCTCAGGACTGAAGGGAGTCCAGCCCGACGCAGAGCATCCGGCACCAAGCAGAGACCGGAGCAGCCTGAGCGTGGCGGATGGGTTGGACTTTGAGTACATCACCTCGTCAGAAGTGCGAGGAATCCGACCGGAGATCAGTGAACGTCCCAGCAAGAGAACGCACAAGATCCGTCCAAAAGGTACAGAAACGTCCGAGATGAGCTCGTTCAGAGCCCTGTTGGCATGGCAACCGATACAACCTTAATCTGTAATAACTGTAGATTTTACTCCCCCTTCTGGTGAAGACTGGAGCTTCAATCAGGGAGCCGATCCAACTGTTGCAAAAAGAAATTTGTCAGACTTGACTTGGACTCCAAAGACTGGAGTCCTGGCAGGTTTGAGCCGCTAACCGCAGCTTAGCTAATCCTACTGGAGCTCAAACTGACGGAGCTTAGAAAAACATCTAACTCATTTATTTTCTTCCACACCAAGACGCAAAGCTCTGTTAATAATCCCATCAGCGATCCTACATGTCTCCTCCAGTTCTTTCTGAATCAGGTTTGATGTCAACGCATGTCTCCTCTCAGCCAATCAGCTTCTCCGTAACAAATGTTAGAAAATCTGCAGAATATCTGAGATGAAGATCTGACTAACACTAAATCCTTTAATGTCTGAATAAAATACACAAACATGTGCAGAGGCTGCTGTGCTTACCAAAAACACGTGGAAACCGGCGGCGTCCAAAGGCTGGACCAAGTCCTCAGAACATTTTCTAGAAGAAACTTTTGAGATGAATCTCTGAATTTAAACAATAATTTGCATTTCTGACTTTCAAGTTGAAGACGTTGAACTTTTGAAACTCAGAAAAGAAAGTTTTTTTTCCTACAATATGTATGAGTGTTATCTTAAAATTTCTGACTTTTTTGTTGCAAATTTGCAACAAAGAACTGCAAATTTTTAGTTGAAAAAAAAAATCATTTTTTTTTTTGGAGGGGTGGAACTTTGATATTAACCTAAAAGCTTTTTGGCAGAAATGTTCTTCTATGTTTTGCTTTCCACCTTTAAAGATCCTGAAACGTCATTGTAATTTAGCAACACCAAATGCTAAACTGCTAATTTCCACCATGTTGATGCTCAATGCATGATGTCGCCCTCTGCTGGCTCAGGTCTGTCATTACACGGCTTTTAGGTTTGGTTTTTCTCTCCTGGTTTCAGTTTTTAGGTTGTTGAGTTTTGCTACCTGTTGAATCATCAGGAAGCGCTTCAGTTCATGAGGCTCCCGGTCCCTTTGGCTCCTGGTTCCTGGTTCTGCTGCGTATCTCAGTCAGAACCGGACCAAACCTGCCAGAACCAAACGGTTCAGTTTGTCCAGAAACCAACCAATCAGATCGTCCCTTTTTGTTGCAGAATGCCCTGACAGCATCAGATCCCAAAGCCCCAAGCAGAAGAAAGGATGTGTTGTACAGTGAGGTGAGTCCAGGTGTGTGATGTCACTGGTTATGACATCATCACACAGGTGTTTGATGTATTTTTTGGTTTTTCTATGTTGAAATGTTCCGTTTCAAGCCTCAGCCTGGCAGTCTGCGTTCAGGGAATAACATCTGAACTTTTTGCTTTTCTTCTTCTATGATTCCAGGTGAGCAGAGGAGGACCTGTCTCCATGGCAACAGGATGATGCCCAGGAAACGGATCTGAAATGGAATAAAAACTGTAACGAAGAGCAGAGTCGGTTTTCTGGTCTCTGGTTTGGTCGGTGTGTTAGTGCAGGGTACCTGAGCAGCCAGGTGAGCGGATGTGGGCGGAGCCTCCGATTTGCCTTGCACTCATTGGTTGAAGGTCAGATCTCAGATCAGAGGATTCTGGGTAAAATCAGTCAGTCAGGTGATGAAATGTGGATGTGATCTCCATTTCCTGTTGCAGCAATTAGCTTCCTGTCCTGCAGCCTGTCACAATAAAACTCCGTCTGACGATTTGTTAATCCTGCAGGATTTTCACATTCCTCTGGATTTTTTAACGCTAAAAAAACACAAAATTAAACATTAAATTTGTAGAACCAGTGATGTGAAACAATAAATAAATATTTATATTATCTTTGCATTAAACTTGCCTCCATGTCTTTCTTATGGGGATTAATTAGTTTTCCTGGAATAAAGATTTGGATAATCCTAACCATATTTTATTTTCTAAAAGTTATCATTTACCTCACTAATACAACTTGACTTTAAATTAAGAAAATTAATTTTTCTATATCATATTTTATAGATACAATTGATAAAAAAACCAAAGGTATCAGTTTTATAGATTTTATTTGACCTTTTTTTATTTTATGGATCTTAATTGATTTTGTGATAGATTTTTAAATGCATCTTTTTCAGAATATTTTTTTCTTCCCACATGCATCATTTCCTTATATGAACATTATTTGATGTTTTATAGATGCATATTTGGCTTTTAATTTTAATTTTACTTAATGAATTGACTTATTTATTTATGAAAATGTTAAAATTTCTGGAATTAAATAAAAACAACCACTTCACAATTAATATGTTAATATGATCACAAACTGATTTTACAAAAAATATATTAAAACCTTTAAAATAAAAATGCAGAAATCAATGATGACATAAATATGTAAATATGAGTGAATACAGAGGAATAAAGAAAGAAATATGGGTTTACCTCTAAGGTAATTTTAGGTGGAAAATATTCCATATTTTTGTCTTGTAGCATCACCTGCTCCTTCAAGTTTGTTCATGTTACAGATTATTTTTCTTTCACTTTTTTCTCAGGTTTTAAAATAATGATTAAAACTTGTACAGGTTTATATTTGGGGCTCTGGGCCCCCGGGCCGCATCCGGCCTCCCGCCGCCTCTGGTCGGACCTTCAGGAGCTGAAACTCTGCAGGTTGTGACGTTTCTCTTCAGAATCAATGACATCATCACCATCAACAAGCTGCGGCCTCGTATCAACAGGGAGGTGACGTCATGCCAGACTGCTCTTCATTGAGAGTCACGTGACTCCAGCTGGGAGTTTCACTGATAGTCATGAAGATATCGATACATTTATTGATTGAGACATCAATTTGTCCTGTCGAACGAGATGCGGGACGTAAATCAAAGAGCCGACTGGAAAAACCGGAAGTCTGGCCGCCTTCACAATAAGAGCACAGATAAAGTCTCATGATCCTTTCATGTCGATCTGAAGCTCAAATACTCAACAAGCTTCTCTCTTTTTCTCTCTTTCCTTTTTATAAACAGAAAATTAAAATAAATAAATAAACTTTTCGGGGCTCCTGTTTCAGTCTGCAAGACATTTAAACTCAAAATATGGGGAAAAAAATAGAGAAATTAATTCTAAGTAAATAATTTTTATTTTAATACAACATATGTGTTATTTAATAAATTAAATATATTTACTAAAGTATATTTTATCTGACAGGTGACCCCGCCTCTCGCTGGATGATGAATGGATGGATGATGGATGGATGGATGGATGGATGGATGATGGATGGATGATGGATGGATGGATGGATGGATGATGGATGGATGGATGGATGGATGGATGGATGGATGGATGGATGGATGATGGATGGATGGATGAATAGATGGATGGATGATGGATGGATGGATGATGGATGGATGGATGATGGATGGATGATGGATGGATGGATGGATGGATGGATGATGAATAGATGGATGGATGGATGGATGGATGAATAGATGGATGGATGGATGGATGGATGATGGATGGATGAATAGATGGATGGATGGATTGATGGATGATGGATGGATGGATGGATGGATGGATGGATGGATGGATGATGAATAGATGGATGGATGGATGGATGATGGATGGATGAATAGATGGATGGATGGATTGATGGATGATGGATGGAAGGATGGATGGATGGATGGATGGATGGATGGATGGATGGATGAATAGATGGATGGATGGATGGATGATGGATGGATGAATAGATGGATGGATGGATGGATGGATGGATGGATGGATGGATGGATGATGAATAGATGGATGGATGAATAGATGGATGGATGGATGGATGGATGGATGGATGGATGGATGGATGGATGGATGATAGATGGATGGATGGATGGATGGATGGATGATGGATGGATGATGGATGGATGGGATGGATGGATGGATGGATGGATGGATGATGAATAGATGGATGGATGAATAGATGGATGGATGGATGGATGATGGATGGATGGATGATGGATGGATGAATAGATGGATGGATGGATGATGGATGATGGATGGATGGATGGATGGATGTGCATTTTACAAGTAAAATATACTATTTTAATATATATAATTAGTGATGTATTTTATCCATTGGTGATAATCAGATTTATCACTAAACCTTTATTTTTTATTAACATAAATGTCTTTAATAGTCTGGGGGTTGTTTGCCACAATTTATTTTACATTATCATTTTATTTTACCTTTAAATACATACATTAAAATATCCTAATTAATATTAGGATATTTTAATGCATATTAAAATGCATAATGGATAATTTTGGGCAGTCTTTTAATTTGAAGGCCGTGGTGGGGCTTTTCCGGTGTCGTAGGCACTAATGCGGTGCGTCTTGACGCAGCGGGCTGCCGCTGGTGCGTCAGGAGGAGACGGGCGTAGAGATGCCATAACAGCAGCAGCATCAGGACCAGAGCGCGACCCCCAGCAGAGACCCGAACCCCGTCCGAGCTCCGGCCCTGCGGGACGCCTCCCATGCTCCACCCGCCCCGCAGTGCGGCAGTGCGGGATCCGAACGCAGGACAGCGGCGGGCAGCGGCGGAGGAGCGGCGGCATCTGGAGCGGAGGTGAGAGGAGGAAGAGGAGGATGAGGGGGACAGGGCGTGGAGGAGGGGGGGCTGGGACCGGACAGTCTGGGATAACTGCAGCCGGAGGCGGCGCATCCCGGCCGGGCCGCCGCGGATCAGAGCCCGCGGCCCGCTGGGAGGAGCTGGACCAGCCGCTCGGATCCTCCGACGGCTGCGCCTGCGCGTTTGCGTGGCTCAGTTGAAATGATGAAGGTGATGATGACGATGATAACGTGACAGATATGATCAGACAGCTGCCAGGTCGCATCCAGTCAGGTTTAGGAAAGTCACGTGCACAGCAAAAACTGGAGTGTTAAAATTTCAGGGTTAAACGTGTCAGAGTTAATTTTAACTCAGTAAGTGTATTTTTAACATTTAGCGATTTAAATGATGCCCAGTGTTGGAGTTATTTCGCAGAGTTGATTGCGTTGGTGTTGAATTAACTCTGCTGGGAGATAAATAAGCTCCTCCCCTCTGCTTCAGTTTGATTTCAATCTGAACACGGCTCCATTTTCTTCATCTCCTGTTCTACACGGTAAGTGTCCAACTTACTAAATATTTTGTCCAGCACTATTACATTGACAGAGTGAGTGATTTGACTATTTCTACTAATTACCACATAATGAAAAGCAGCTGAATATGTCCATTTTGCAACAGTTTTACACAACATGTTAGCTGGTAGCTAGTAGCACTTACACCTGATATTATTATAATGGTAATTCTTACAAAACATATTTTGTCGGACCATACACTCGTAAAAAATATACTTCTACGTTTTTGCCGTTTAAAATGATAATTTTGGCCTTGTGAATGTAAGCTAACGACTATTAGCTTCAACGAGCCGAAGTCACGTGACACCAATAGCAGAGTTACAGTGAGGTGAACTCTTGACCTTTACCTTATTTTGCTTTGTCTAGGTTTATCCCATGCTTAAATAAAATGCTGATCCATGTAAAGTTTGGTGACCTGCAAAAGTATGTGAAGTTGGAGGAAGTCGAAGGGCTGTTTGACTTTAATCAGTTTCATGAGAAAGGTTTGTTATTTATTCATCATCTGTGTGGCATGGGCATTATTCTTTCCAATGTATGTCTGTTTAACACATATTTTACACATTTGTGGTAAGTAAAAATTGTATTTTTCATTAATATGTTTTATGCTAATCACATGATCAATATCAAGTAACTGTTAGTTTAAAAAAATCCAGCTAATTACAGAATTAGGCTCTAAATCTTGCCTTGTTTTTTCAGTCATTGAACAATTTTGCCTGCCACCTGATACCAAAGTTACATACAAAGATGCAACAGATACTGAAGTTGACGAAGAAATATTCAGTGACCTCCTTAGACAAGGCAATGTGGTACAGACAGTTTTCTGCTATGATGGTGAGATACCAAAGCAAATTAAATCAACAGTTTACAGATTTTACCAAAGAATGTAACTGATGTCTATTGTCTCTTTCTTCAGAGTTCTCAGAATGGTCATCTGCTTCTGACTCAAGCTTCAACTCAAATGCATCAACATCAACAATACTAATGGATGAGATGCCACGCAAGAAGCAAAAAACTGAGAATCCTGATAACTCAGTGTCTGCTAAAAATGTAACAATATTTTTTGTCTGCCTCTAAATTCTGTTTTGTATGCCCAGACATGTTTTGTCATATTTTGGTCATCTGCATATTGCATATTTCCTTTTTTTTTTTCTTTCTTTTTTTATTGTTCATTTTATAGCTTGTTGAAGGTGTCCTACAAAGCAAGTCTGGTGGTGAAGAAATTCTGCAGGAGTATGAAACTACAGAAACCCTAACTGATGCCACAAGAAGACAAATGGTGAACATACTGGTGGCTCACATGATTGATGAACAAGGGTATGTTTTTACACTATTTAATTTATGTATAATAATTGAAAAAAAGGTTTAATCACCAATTTAAAATCTGCTGTTAGGCACCTCCCCACAAAAGCAATCAGAGAGAAGTATGCCTTTGGAATAGTGACAAAGGCATCCCTCAAGGATCCATACACCAAAAAAGGCAATGTAATGTTTTTTTTTGTTTGTTTGTTTGTTTTCTACAATCAATCATGCTCTTTTATTTTGTGACTCAAAACTGTAATTTTGCATTTAATTTTTGTTCTTTTTTTTAGGAGCACTTTTATGATGCAGCAAGCAGCACTGGATACATTTCATGGCGTCTTAAAACGGTCCTAAGGAAGATTCAAAGAGGATCTCTTGTGCCATCAAGTAGCACCAATTACATTTCATCTGCCCAAATATACAGAGAACTGTGATTGTTGAAAAACAGCTTGATGGGAATGCCTGCCAGGAGGCCATATCTCTGCTTAACCACACCACAGACAGGTCCGTGATCTTTCAGAAGATGAGAGAGACTTTTGAGCACCGTCACAAGCTTATTAAAGATGCCAGTGGAAGAAATGATATATCCTGACCACATTCCCGGGGTTCCTGGACACAAAAGGATTGGTAAGTGTTCAACTGAAGTCTTTAAATGTGGATTTTTACATTGTTATAATGGTTTGATTTCTACATGCTATTAAAGATTGATCAAGACTTCCGTCTCCTATTCAGTGAAGAAACCTCATCCAGACTGCTGCAGAAGTGGGATGTGTTCTTCAAACCAAATGTCATCAAGGAGGCTAAGCGTTTCACTTCTCCACCTGAGTTGAGAAGTTTGGTGCAGTCAGCGGAAAGTCTTCAAAGCGATGACCTCACTAACACATCTAGTAAGTACCTGGATATATCTGAAGATAGTTGACTATTCAGAGTATTCATAAAGTTCTGATATTATAGCTGAAAACTTTTATAAATTTGTCCTCAGGCTATGACCAAGAATGGCCTCGCTGTTACTTCTCTTACATCTTCTTCCACCGCAACCAGGAGGACAGAAGTCTCCAAAAATCAGTGCAAGTGATGCAGATGAGAGACTTGTTGTCATTCATAAGGTAATTGAAATTTAAAATATGCAAAATTATTTGTCTATTTCCTTTTATAGACATGCATAAATACAGATGTTTGAATGACAGCTTTGAAGATGTCTGGGCATACTTAAATTTATTTTTATGTCACGTATCGTAAAGCTGTATGTTTTGTTTCTAATGTTTGGTGTATATCTTTTTAATTTTAGTCATGCTGCAGTTTAGAGGAGCATCTTCGGGGACAATGGGGTCTGCAGCCATACCTCCTTGCTGTTGGGCGTCAGAAAAGCAAGATTGACAGCTTCTACATCGTCATGGATAAGTGCCTCATCCCATGCCAGACAAACAGTTCTCTTGGAACATTTGATGAGCTATTCAAAGCACATTTTGTGTTTAATTTCTCTTATGATGCTGCATTGATGAATTTCTACACATTTCTGCAGACAACAGTGTATAACATTGACGTGGGCAAAATGAAGGAATCGCCCAGAGTTAGGGACGTGAGAGCAAGGCTGCTAAACCAGTCCGTTGAGCTCTCTTGTGAGTAAGTCAGGCTAAAAAATGTTGACCTGTTTTTATGTGTCAAAAACTGTATCCAAGCGGACACATTTGATCATCATCATGCTTTCAAAATTGTTCAAAGTGAAGAAAGGCATTTAGTAAAAATCCCTGAACTTAAATTTCTTTTGATATTCAAAACTCTTATGGCATTTCTAATGAATGTGTGATCATTGTACCACAATTTAAAATGTTGGGAACACAGCTGCAAAATAAAGTGTTCAAAATGTATGTACTTGTGTCAAGTTTTTTTTCTTAATAATTATTATAATTAATCATAATCATAAAGTAACTTTTTTGGAATGAATAACACTTGAAAGTGTTAAATCAACACTAATAAAGTGGTAAATTTTTGTTCCTGGATCAGTGTTATCCAGTATATCCCACAGTGTTGAATTAACCCTGTTTTGTGAGTTAAATAAGTAACTCTGATAAAGTGTTAAAATTTTAACTATATTGAAAGTGTTAATTTAACTCTTGATGAGAGTGGACTATATAAGCACTGAAAAAGTGTTAAAATCAACTCTGTGGGAGTTAAATTAACACTGGACTTTTTGCTGTGTGGTGTGAGTGCAGCAGGTCAGCTCACCTGGACGGTTTCATTTAAATCACCGAACAAAGAGTCAGGCCTTTATTGGGGCGTTTAATCAGGACTTTGACTAGGCCATTGTAACAGTTTGACCCTTTTTTTGTCAGATCAGCTGCTGTGTTTTGGTTGGTGGATCTGTTGATGATCCGGTCTGGTTTGGACCCAGAACCAGCTGGAGCTCATGGTCCAATCAGCAGCTCCACTCAGATCCTCAGAACCAAGAACGGATCCAGCTCAGTACCAAGGGGGCGTGGCCTAAAGCTGTAAATCAATTAATCCAGAGGTTTAAATATAAATTTGACAATCTGCAGCAGATTAAACGGGTTTCCGAAACCAGTCTGTGATCCTGGTGAGTCCACTTGAACCCGCCCGTCCGGGTTGGACGGTCAGTGGAGCGAAACGTGTTTTTATTGATGATAGCGTGGATTCGGGATCCCTGCTGCAGGATGTAGTTCAGGATGTTTGTGGCTGTGGCCTCCGTTTCCCAGGATGCACTGCGGTTTGTCGGCAGGCCTGTGAAGATGAGCGTGACGTCATGGTTCCTGGTGAGCAGCTCCGGCACGCGGCACCGCCTCCCCAAGGAGATGATCTTCGTCGGCCGCGAGGACTGCGAGCTCATGCTGCAGGTCAGGAGGCATCCAACCAGGCATCCAACCAGGCATCCAACCAGGCATCCAACCACGCATCCAACCAGGCATCCAACCACGCATCCAACCAGGCATCCAACCGGGCATACAACCACGCATCCAACCAGGCATCCAACCGGGCATCCAACCAGGCATCCAACCATGCATCCAACCATGCATCCAACCACGCATCCAACCAGGCATCCAACCAGGCATCCAACCATGCATCCAACCAGGCATCCAACCATGCATCCAACCACGCATCCAACCAGGCATCCAACTGGGCATCCAACCATGCATCCAACCACGCATCCAACCATGCATCCAACCAGGCATCCAACCAGGCATCCAACCATGCATCCAACCGGGCATCCAACCAGGCATCCAACCGGGCATCCAACCATGCATCCAACCACGCATCCAACCACGCATCCAACCGGGCATCCACCCGGGCATCCAACCGGGCTTCCAACCGGGCATCCAACCGGGCATCCAACCGGGCATACAACCACGCATCCAACCATGCATCCAACCATGCATCCAACCATGCATCCAACCAGGCATCCAACCATGCCTCCAACCATGCATCCAACCGGGCATCCAACCGGGCATCCAACCGGGCTTCCAACCATGCATCCAACCACGCATCCAACCACGCATCCAACCATGCATCCAACCACACATCCAACCATGCATCCAACCGGGCATCCAACCGGGCTTCCAACCATGCATCCAACCACGCATCCAACCACGCATCCAACCATGCATCCAACCACACATCCAACCACGCATCCAACCAGGCATCCAACCATGCATCCAACCGGGCATCCAACCATGCATCCAACCACGCATCCCACCAGGCATCCAACTGGGCATACAACCAGGCATCCAACCATGCATCCAACCACATCCAACCACGCATCCAACCATGCATCCAACCACACATCCAACCACGCATCCAACCACGCATCCAACCATGCATCCAACCACACATCCAACCACGCATCCAACCAGGCATCCAACCATGCATCCAACCAGGCATCCAACCATGCATCCAACCATGCATCCAACCGGGCATCCAACCACGCATCCAACCGGGCATCCAACCATGCATCCAACCATGCATCCAACCGGGCATCCAACCGGGCATCCAACCGGGCATACAACCACGCATCCAACCATGCATCCAACCATGCATCCAACCATGCATCCAACCAGGCATCCAACCATGCCTCCAACCATGCATCCAACCGGGCATCCAACCGGGCATCCAACCGGGCTTCCAACCATGCATCCAACCACGCATCCAACCACGCATCCAACCACGCATCCAACCACGCATCCAACCATGCATCCAACCACACATCCAACCATGCATCCAACCGGGCATCCAACCGGGCTTCCAACCATGCATCCAACCACGCATCCAACCACGCATCCAACCATGCATCCAACCACACATCCAACCACGCATCCAACCAGGCATCCAACCATGCATCCAACCAGGCATCCAACCATGCATCCAACCACGCATCCCACCAGGCATCCAACTGGGCATACAACCAGGCATCCAACCATGCATCCAACCGGGCATCCAACCGGGCATCCAACCAGGCATCCAACCATGCATCCAACCATCCATCCAACCAGGCATCCAACCGGGCATCCAACCAGGCATCCAACCAGGCATCCAACCAGGCATCCAACCATGAATCCAACCAGGCATCCAACCACGCATCCAACAACGCATCCAACCAGGCATCCAACTACACATCCAACCAGGCATCCAACCACGCATCCAACCACACATCCAACCAGGCATCCAACCACACATCCAACCAGGCATCCAACAACGCATCCAACCATCTATTTTCTCCTCTTTCTCTCTTCTCATTATTTTTCTCTTCATCATCATTTTTTTGTGAAGAAAAAATGATGTCATCGTCATCTTTTATCCCGTCTTCTTTAAACTCAATGATTCAAAGACTGGCTCTGTGTGTGTGTGTTTGTGTCTGTGCGCGTGCGTGCGTGTGTGTGTGTGTGTGTGTGTGTGTGTGTGTGTGTGTGTGTGTGTGTGTGTGTGTGTGTGTGTGAACAGTCGCGCAGCGTGGACAAGCAGCACGCCGTCATTAACTACAACCCAACAACCGACGAACACCTGGTGAAAGACCTGGGCAGCCTGAACGGGGTGAGACACACACACACACACACACACACACACACACACACACACACACACACACACACACACACACACACACACACATGTTTCTGTCTGCATGCCCAGCCATCCCATTACATCACAGGTCTCCACCAATCAGCTGCAAGAACACATTGGAGAATCGATTAACATCAAATCCAATGAATTTCCAAAGTTTTTGGTGATTTTTATTGAATATTTTGTAGTTCATTAATAAACTGGATGAGAGATAAAATCTGATTTCTTGTTTTTCCTGCAGACGTTTGTGAACGACCTGCGGATCCCTGATCAGACCTACATCACTCTCAAACTGTCTGACATCATCCGCTTCGGATACGATATCCTTCCCTGTGTGTGTGTGTGTGTGTGTGTCTTTCTGTCTGTCTGTGTGTGTTTGTTTCTGTGTGTGTGTGTTTGTGTGTGTATTTACGGTGTTCAGTGAACCTATTCATGCAGATTTAGATTTTTCTGAACCGCCTCTTCACATTCTCATGTCTACGTTCTGGAGAAAAGTCAACACAAAGTCCCAGAGGAGGCGCTGAAGGTCAGTCACATTTTAATCTGCTGGCTGAGCGTCACGCCAGCATCTAGTTTATTATTTCATCAACTTTCATGAGGATTTATGTCAATTTTATCCAGAACACAAAAAGCATCAGAGCATCATTTGTGACTTGAAATGATCTCAGGAAGAAAAAGAAAAAGAGGAAAAAATGTCTTCATGTCCTGCTTTTGCAGATTCCTTCTGTTTTATCCTGTTTAGTGAATTGTTACAGATTCTTTTAATGTATAAAACATGTATACAAGATTAAAAGCCTGTTTTTATTCAAAATACCAACAATAAGAAACTAAAACATGCAAACAGAAGCTGGTTCTTGTTGGCTGATGTAGTTTTATTCAATAAGTGGGAAAAACAGGAAGTAAAAATGATCAAAGTTTGAACTTATTAACACACAGAGCAGGAAAAACGTGAACAGCTGAAGCTGTCAGAGTTTATAGCGTTCCTCCTCCTAACCCTTTTCCTGACTTATGGGTCGCTGTGAGAACTTTGAGCTCAAACAAACGTTTTTGTTTTGGCAGCATGAGAAATACAGCAGTCAGCTGCAGATGAGCCTGAAGGCTGCAGAGGGGAAGAAGAGCGATGAAGAGGAGGGACAGCGAGGCGACAAGACAACCAGCACAAAGAGCATCACACAAGGTACGAACCCGGAAACCAAGAGTCCGACACCAGGAGGAGCCCGGCTGGTGTTGTTTCTTGTTCTGTTTCTGGGACTCTGGGCTCGGTCCGTAGAACCCGACCCGCTTTGAACCACAACGTCATGGACTGTGATGTGTGTGTTCTCCTCATGGACTGGTTCCCTGCAACACACCAGTCCAATAGACCAACACACACTCACTCTCTGGCTGAAGCTAATCCGCTAGCAGCAGAGTTAATAATTCACTACATGCTTTTGCTAACTTTTAGCACAATTAGCTTCCTGTAAAGATTTGTTGTGGATAAAATGTAAAGCTCTCATTTATTTGGCTGTTTGGTAAACTTTATTCTGAATAAGTTCATCATCTGTGTTGAAGTTTTGCTTATCACCTGTTTAGGATTTTTTAATTTTATATTCATGCTCTTATTTTGAAATGGGTGAAGTGCAGTTCTGTTTCCTCTCTTCATTCTCTTTTTATTATAAACTATCGAGCAAATGGTAAATATACACCAAAAGAACAAATGATATAGATAAATAGGAGGGATGATAAAACAAATACTTGGTCATTTTCACATATGAATCATTCTGAGACTCACATCACCAGAGTTGAATTTGCCCCAAACAGACTGTTTGTGTAGCAGGTTAGCATTATTGAGCTAATCCTTATGATTCATGCTGTAGATCTACACAGGAATGTGTTTCCAGAACCATCTTTTGGTAAATGTGTGTTTGTGGCAGAAACCCCTGTGAGTCGGCCCACGCCTCTGTACGGCCAGCCGTCCTGGTGGGGAGAGGAGGATTATGGGAGTAAAGTCCAAAGCAGCAACGAGCCTCATGCAGGTAGACGGTTGTTCATCAAACATCTGGAGGATTCGTACTTGTGACTCATCAGCTGTTCTGTTTATGAACCAGATTTTCCTGGAGCTCTCTCCGACTCCCAACCAAAGACCGTCTTCTCTTCCTACCACCGCGAGCCCAGCTACTTCGAGATTCCCACCAAGGACTTCCAGCACCACAAAACCTCCGAGGCGGAGCTCCATGAGATCCCCACCAAGGACACGGACGCCCCCAACGCCCGCCCTCCCCGCGGACCCCGACCCCGCCCGTCGTCCAGAGCCACGCCTCTTTCACCATCGAATTTGACGACTGCATGCCCGGCAAGATCAAGATCAAAGACCACGTCACCAAGTTCTCGACTCGCCAAAGGAAGGGTCAGGCGCCCCCCACCAAGACCGCCGCCACTGCCGCACCCGCAGAGATGATGTCAGCGCAGAGCAAGGTGGCTGATTGGCTGGTCCACAGTGATGTCAGCATGATGAGGAGGCATCCGCCATGCGAGGACGTCTACAGTACCAAGAGTGACCTCGCCATGAACATCAAGACCCTGAAAGGTCAGAGGGGTTGCTATGATGCTGCAAAACATTATGACCACCTTTCCAAAGTTGAACAGATTGCACTAAGTTGCTGCTCTGTTATTGAATGATTTGTTGTTTGAACAGGTTCACCTGTGTGTGAACGGTGCCATCGGTGCAGTAAATAATCTGGTTATTTAGCTGCTTATAAAAGAAAAAAATGGGGATTATTTTTTTCAACAAATTTATAAATGTCAGTTTCAAATTAAATTTTTAACTTGCAAGATAAACATTTTATCAGGATAACTAAGTGTTTAGATCCAATATAAATATTTGTTTAGCAACATAAATAATGAATTTCTGACATGATAGTCCAGTAGACTCGGTTTGATTTGGGACCAAACCTTCACCACCAGACCGAGGTTTGTAGACTGGAGTTCGGTTTTTGGTCAATTGCGCATTCGGACCTCCGCAGATGAACTGGACTTTCTAGACAAACACACTAGAGTTCAATTAAAGAGGAATAAACAGGACTGGTGCCAATGCACCCTTAAACATAAAAGTCTGTTGATCAGTTTATTCTTTTACCAGGTCATCATCATGAGGATGGAACCCAGAGTGACTCTGAAGACCCGGTTCTTAAAGTCAAAGTGAATCCCAGCACTCTGTCCAGTCAGAGCAACCCGAGACACCTCAGCAGCCGGTTCAGTCCAGTCAGCAGCCGGTTCAGTCCAGTCAGCAGCCGGTTCAGTCCAGTCAGCAGCCGGTTCAGTCCAGTCAGCAGCCGGTTCAGTCCAGTCAGCAGCCGGTTCCAGCACAGAAGCTCCACCATGTCCTGCAGTACTCTCCGCCCAGACAGACTCCTGCCTCAACTGTGGCCCCTGATCGGCCCCTGTCTCAGAGCCCTCCCCAACCTCCATCGCCCACTGAAATGTCCAAACAGGGACTGTCTGAGCACCTCACCCAGCAGGCCTTCATCATCGAGTTCTTTGACGACAACCCGCGCAAGAAGCGTTCACAGTCCTTCACCCACAACCCCGCTCATGGTGACTCTTACTCCACCCTCAAAGCCAAGATGGAGCGACGGAAAGGCGGCGAGAGGCCGGCATCTATGCAGGACACATCCCTCCCACCCAGCAGGTGACGGTTTCCCTGAAGAGTCAGGGCCACAGTGGCCCTCAGAGGTCAAGCTCTCTAAAGCGGGAGAAGACAGAAGGGGAGGCAGGTTCATCAAGCTCCTCCTCTCGCTCTTCATCAGGCATCATCATCAGACCTTTTGGAAGTGTTGGGAAGAAGTCAAAACTTGCCCAGGAGTTTGCTGCAGAGTTCCTGAAGGACTCTGGTCAGAAGGATTCCTCCCCAACCAGAGACAAAGTCTCACCTCCACCGATGTCTGCCCCGCCAGTGATGGTTTCGCCCCCTCATGCCCAGATCCCTTCCCCACAGGAACCTCCAGCACTTTCTTCAGTTTCCTACCCCTCATCCCCGTTGCAACCTCCAGTAGCCTCAAAATCCTTCAAACCGGCCATTGGTCCAGCCCAGGTGGCTCCTCTGGGCCATACATCTGGACCACACATGTCCCCCATGTTGTCTTTGGGAGTTCATGGGGGAGACCCCAAAATTTCCCAGAGGATTGTGAAGAATGAGGAAGACGACAGCCTGAGTGATGCCGGGACTTATACCATAGAGACTGAGTCACAAGATAAGGAGGTGGAGGAGGCCCGCAACATGATTGATCAGGTGAGGTCACACTGACCATCAATATGAACAGTATCTTTCTTACCTTTATGAAAATAGGTTTAATAGTAACGACTGATGCATGAAACGTCTTGTCCTTCTTGCTTTTTCCTCCCTGTGTGGTCACACCACCTTCTCATGCATGCCCTGTGCCAAACAGGTGTTTGGCGTCCTTGATTCTCCAGAGTACAGTGGCGCGACCACAGGAGTCTATAGACCTGTCATACATGAAGGCAAAGATGAGCACCGTACCCTGCCTGGTGATGGTACCAGTGTGGACCTTTTGCATGGCTTTATCCCAGCAGCTGTCAGTGCCCCCCCAACAGGTCCCATGCAGGTAACACTGGAAAAGACCCAGGAAACGTCGGAGCATGTTGTTGTCCAAGTGCATGCCCTCTGATGTTTGTGCTCCATTCCTCATGTTACCACTTTCTTTCTGCCCGGTTTTGGTTGGTTCTTTGTTATCCTGGGGTTTGGCTGTGTTGTTCATCACTGTTTGTGTTCTAGGTTCAGATTCACGCAGCCGATCTGGAAGGACCTAAATGGGTTTCTCGGTGGGCCAGTCTGGCAGACAGCTATGCCGAACCTGGTTCTACTCCTCCTCAGGGGGAATGTCTCGAAGGTACTCAACATTTTATCTCGTTAATTAAACAAAAACTAGTATATAATGTAAAGGGCCGTGGATTAAAATACACAAATCTATTCAAAATGATAGTATAAAAATTGAAGGATAATAGTGACCCAAGTTGAGCTAAACACAATGTTATTTTGCAGATTTGCGCTACATGAGCCAGTCAGTGGGAAGCTACAGCTATGACACCTCAGAGTCAGAGACAAGCCACAGCTCCAGGACCAGAAGGCTGCTGCCTCAGGTTCCTCCAGACAAGGCGGAAAGTGTCACTCCAAGCATCTTAATACGGCATGAATCCTACCCAGGTCATAAATCTGTGGATAGAGTTTACGTTCCTCCCTGCTCCCAAGACTCCACCCAGCTCCTAGCCGTTCAGGATGATGTGGACCCAGACAGTCTCAGCGACGCCAGTCGCTCTGAGGGATGGACCGCTCTGGTTGCAAAGAAAATTGATGTAATTATTGGAAATGTCTCCCCAGTTGCTCCTGGCTATCAGTTTAAAGTTCAGGAGAAAGTTTCTCCAACCAACAATCCACCTTCTTCTACATTGGTGCCGAGGATCAACCAGGCAAGCCTGAACAGGTCCGAAACCCAGTACAGGGTGAGAGGACTCGAGACCCTCCGGCTAAAACTCCTCCAACAACAGTTTTGATCCGTCACTTGAGTGGACATGAACCCAGAAGGACAGGCGTCAAACCCAACAACTCCGCTCCAAACCTCCAAACTCAAGACAAAGACTCTGTTCCTACAAAAGACATATATTGTCCGTCAAGAAAGTTTCACCAAAGACCGACCCAGTGACACCGTCCAGATGAAGAAGCTTCCCCACATCTCCAGCCACCCTTCCATTAGAGATATGGAACAGAGCATCCAAAACACAACCCTTCCTTCAGGAGACAGAGAGTGCGCTGTCCTCTCTGGATGCCAAGGTTCCTTCTTCTGGTTCTGGTCGTAGCTCAAAGAAAGGGCTCCTCCACCCACATGGATGATTCTCTCTCTGGTGAGTCAGATGTGGATACAGCTAGCACCGTGAGTCAGGTGAGTAGCAAAAATGCTCCAATTAGCTCCACATCCAAAAAGCGACCTGCCATAAGCAGTCTTCAAAAGGAGAAGTCCTCTTCTAGTCCATCTATCCAAGAAAAGGGTCGACACAGCTAAGTGCTCGAGAGCGGCTTTCTGAGAAACGACGCACACAGACAACAACTGATGCGCCAAGCAAGGCAGAGGCAACGAAGCGTTTCCAGATGCGCCGCAGTACAGGAAACCGTGGTTCTCTGGATTTATCTGAAGGTCAACAAGGTACTGCACCTAACTGGACTGAAGCTACTTCATCTGATCACGAAATTTCACATACATCCAGCCGTACCAAGAAAGTTATTGCCCCTCTACAGAAAGGACAATGGAAAGACACCTAAGTCAGCTGCTCAACAGGTTTTAACTCGTTCCAACAGCCTGTCAGCACCAAGGCCAACTCGAGCGTCCATGCTGCGACGCGCTCGCCTCGGAGACGCCTCAGACAACGAGGGCACAGAGACTGATCGGACCTCCCAGAACTCTGATCACATTTCCGCACCCCCTAAAGTTTCCGCTGAAGGTAAGAAGCTGTCCAGACTGGACATCTTGGCGATGCCTAGGAAGAGAACCGGCTCATTTACGACTCCAAGTGACAACGAGTCCTCGACAAGTCGGTCTGGCTTCTCTGGTCGCAGCAGTGAGCCAGCTGTCACTGCAAGGAAGACGTCTGTTGGTGATGCTCGCCAGGCATCCGGTAAAGGGGGCGCAGCTCCGGTGAAGCAAACACTGTCACGTACCCGATCAAGCGGAGTTAAGCACTCCAGTGGTGGTGAGTCTGTCAGGGATCCTGTGCCGGTATCCTGGATCATTTAGATGTGTCTCTGGTTCAACAGACCTGAGTCACTAAAGAATTCGTCAGCAGGACACTGGAGAACTGGACTGCAAGCTGAGGCAGTGACTCAGCAATTTGATTCAGATCTAATGGACCAGGGACACATCTAAACGTTTCAGGACACCAGCCCCCAAGGACACGAGTTGGTCCTCAACTTTTCTGACATGTACTTGCTAGTTTGTGTTGTTGTTTTGCTGAATATGGTGAAAATTTGATTTTGCGATTCTTTTGGATTTGGAGGTTCAGTGTGTGTCCCTTTGTGTCTGTGGCTCAAACCTCATTATTTATGGCACAGACTTTAACTATCCAAGCAGAAAAACAATTTGCTGACTATTTTTCAGGGTTGCGTCGCAAACAGAAGGGCTCAGACTTCTCATCTTCCTCTGAGGAAGAATACGACACAAACACTGGCTTCTCCCAAGCGAAGCGATCCTCCCATTCAACAACCGCTGGCCAATCACAGCGCGGCCAGAGGACAGCCACCAGCAGACCCAAGTCTGTCTCCCTGGAAACCGAGGAGGATGAGGACCAGAACGACATCGACCCGTACCAGAACTGGTCCACTCACAGTGCTGAGATCGCCAAGTAAGAGCTCTGCTGCCATCGGCTGCTGTCCTTCATCTCTCAGGCGTCCACAGATCATTTGCTTTACGTTTCGTCTGCAGGCTCAGTCAGGACCTGGCCAAAGATCTGGCCATCTTGGCAAAGGAGATCCATGACGTCGCTGGGGACGGGGATCCTCCACCCACCGCCACCTCCCCTAGCTCACTCCCCAACACACCAGGCTCCACCATCTCTGCCCGGGAGGAGGTAGGAATCAAACTCCCCTCCCCACATGGCCACTACCACCATACCACCAAGGCCTCCAAAACTGGGAACACGTACACCTATCTATGACCTTCAGGGGGCAGCAGCAATAAACAGAAGTTGTCTTCTTTCACATTTCTATACATTTTCAAGTCTGGATAAACATGTCTGATTTTCCAGACACTCCTGCAGCCAGTAAAACGACCTCATCTCATCCCAGTGTTCCCAGTTTAGACTCCCAGTTCCGATGTTCCACTGTGGCGCTGGTCCGGTCATGCAAGAAGCTGTTTGTTTGTTTGCAGGTTATCTGCAGGAGCTTCATTCTGCTTCAGACTCTTGCAACCTTTCATATGTTTGTTCTTCTGCAAAGACGCCATGTGTTGCATATCTCCACGGGGTTCGACCGGCTCAGGTGTCCAACTCTGACTCATCACCCCACCCAGTGGTTCCACCACCCAGTGGTTCCCCCACCCAGTGGTTCCCCCACCACCGATCCTAACACGCCCCTCTCACTGTGTTGGATTGTTCTGCACTTTTGAGTCATCATCTCATCTTGTCTTGTGTGTCCAGAGCACCAAGCTGGAGTCAGTCGGTTGGATGAATATTCAGTTCAGCCAAAGACTAAATACATCCAACCAAGGTTGTTTGTGTCAAATTTACTAATTAAATTTTTTCCATCTGAACTGATTCCAGCTTAATAAATTTGCTTTCATTAAACCTCACCGTGACTAACTATTGATCCTTGCACTGCATTGCTGCACCACCACATAAATCAGTGCATCATCGGCGTAGAGTGAAAGACACGATCACTGTATTTTACACAGTAGCTTTTCTTCCACGTTCCTCTGGATGGACTTTATTTAAGGAGGCAAAAATGACCATTATTTAATCTGTAAATGAAACTTTAACAAATATTTTGCAATACAGAACAAAATAAAGTGAATAGATAAAAAAATTACATAATTTAGTATTCAACGAATTAAAGTCACATTCTTATTAAACTTGTATATTATATTATTAAAACATGTAAATAATTATTAAAAAATTTGTTGATTTAATTTGTTTTAAATTTATTTTATTTATTAAAGCTAACTTTAAGCTGATTATTTATTGAATTGTTTTCTGATATTCACCAAAGCTGCAATAAATTATGGAAAAATATAAAAATTAGTTATAAAGTGCATTCAACTTTTAAATTATTTCTACAACATATAAAGAATGTAATTAACCAGCATCAGTCAGTGGGCGGGGCTAGCACTGAGCTAATTAACCAATCAGCTGTCAGAGTTTAAACCAGTGATTTTATGATTTACTGCTCTGCAGGTAAACCATATTTATTTAATTATGGAGTTTTTGACAAATATTCCTAAAAAACAAAATAAATAAATATTTGTTTAAGATCTTATTTAAAAAGGTGTTTTTTTTGTTTTTTGGAGATGAGTTTGTGGAGGTCAGAGCCTCCAGTGTTTCCAGTGTTTTCCTCATGTCCCTCCAGCTCCACCCTGTAGTTCTGTTGAGTCTCCATCAGCCTGTGCTGGTAATGAACTGGTTTTACTGGTTCATGGAGCTGTGGCTGGGTTCTCTTGCACTCCCTGGTCCGACTTGGCGCTGTATCCCAGCAGAACCCGGACCTCCCTGTCGCTCGCCACCATTGCAGCTGCATGTTGACTCGGTGCATGCGTTGATCTCCAGCCTTTGCTGAACCAGAGACGTTTTGGATCATTTGGGTGTACTCTCTTTCCAGCTGGTCCATCGTATTCCTGAGGCCAGCTTAAACTTCCAGAAGGTTCCTCCAGGTTGTGCGGCCATCTTGGACCTGGACGCTAATATGAATGAGGCAGAGCCCACTTCTTTGCAACGGCGTCCGTGGAACCGTGAAGAGGTCACTGTCCGATCCCACCGAGGCCGCGTTCACACTGCAGCTCAGCTCAACACTAAGCTTAGTTCACACTGAACTCAACGTACCTGGTTTTAGTTTCCATTTCTCCAGCTTCGTCATTGTTACGGCAGTTGGTTGTTTTCAGATCAGTCATGACGACGCAGCAGCTGATTTGATTTATGGTCCATCTATGATCTCTGAGCTGTTAGGAAGATTCCAGCCTCAGCTGATCCTGGATGGTTTAGACGTCAAAATGACAAATTTTAATTCCTGGATTTATTCCTCTCTGTTCAGAAAAGTCTAGATTCAAAACTTCACTTAGAAATTATGGGAGATTCTAATTTCAAATTGGAATCAAACAAGATTAGGAACAATGGATGGTGTGCCCATCTCCACCACTTCCTGTCTGTTAGCCCCGCCCCCTGATGTTCTGGGCTTTTATTGGTCCACTCTGAAACATGAACTCTTTCCATTTCCTGTTTCGTGTCATGAAATGTTGTGAAATATCTGAACATGATGCCGCCGCCACCGAGCTTCACCCATGTGTTCATCGAGTCCAAACATCTCCGCTGTCGATCCGCCAGACGACATGACCCAAAACCGAACACGTCGTCTGAAACGCTCCAGGCTGCCGGGGAGCGACGGCCATCAGGCTGACGCTGATTCATGTTTCACACCAGAACCACCTGGAAACCGGGCCCAGAGCTGATCCGTTTCCCATGAGTTGCATTAAGCAGGTTTCCCTCCAGTTAATCCACGACATCATCATCATCAGGGATTTTCAAATCAAAAGCCTGGATTAAAGGCATTTCAGTGTTTTATTGCTTTGGCATTTAGCCATCATAAATCATTTATTTATTCTCATGGAGAAAAGCAGAAGTTTGGTCTCATTTATTTGTCAGAATCATAATTATGCAAATTTTCTGTAGCATCAACACATGGTTGTGGTTTATGTGTGAAAGCAGCTGAAACGTTTACCGTCTGCAGCTGCACCAGGAGCTTGAAACCTCACGATTCAGTCTGTCTCCTGATGGTGGCGCTGCAGGGAGTCTGATCCGCAGTGTGAACTCAGCCACGACTCCTCATGTTTTCACTGAACGTTTGTCCATCTGCTGCAGTCAGTTTTGGGGTTTCTGGGAAATCGGTGCTGATGATGAAGACGCTGGGCGCTCATCTTCATCTCTCTGTCTTCCAGGTGATCCTGGACAACCTGATGCTGAACCCGGTTTCCCAGCTGTCCCAGGCCATCCGGGAAAACACGGAGCAGCTGGCCGAGAAGATGAAGTAGGCAGCGGTTTGAAGACTTCCTGCCTGCTCGGCTCCAGCTCAACTAACCGGATGGTTTCTGGTTTCAGGGTTTTGTTCCAGAACAAAGCAGATGTATGGGAGGAGATCGAGGCCAAGATCAACACCGAGAATGAAGTTCCCATTTTAAAAACCTCCAACAAGGTAACCGAGCCGCCATTTTTAAAGCAGCATTCAGAGTTCAGCGCCTCCTCTTCTAAGTATTGACTTTGCTTGCAGGAAATTACTTCCATTTTGAAGGAACTGAGACGAGTCCAAAGGCAGCTGGAAGGTATTTGGGTTCAATAACTTTTGGTTTTAGTTGTTTCCCAGAAAATATGAAAAGAAAAAACAAAATGCTAATTAAGAATGTTTCCATCTACAGGTTTGGAGCGAATCAACCAGCATAATTTCATCAGTTGTTGACGTTATTCTTCTTTAGTTATCAGGAAGTTGAGGTTGATAATGGAAACAAACTTTAGACGATCAGGGGAGTCCTCCCGTCTGCTGAACGTTCACACATTGACGTTCATCGAGTCCAGATTTGTTCCTGTGAATCGACTCAGACCCACCAACACCGACTTCAGCTTTAATTAACCGAACAAATTAAAATTCAAGGATTTGGTTTGCTTAAGGAGTGAAGCAACTAATGATTGCGTCATCTGCATAAAAGTTGAATTTTCATTTTAAAACTTGCTGTGAAGATCATTTTATTAAAAGTGAAAAGCAGGAGTGCTAACATGCTGCCCTGAGGAACACCTATGTCTCAGCTTGGTGGCCATGTTGTTTTCTTCGCCATCTTTCAGGGCGATTGCTGATGTCTTTTCTTCTCTGTATTTATATAATTATTGATCATAACATCATACAGGCCGACAGATTAAACAGATTTTTTCTGCTCTGGTTTTTCTAAGTGCTGTGTTTTGTGTTTTCTGCTGTAGTCATAAACACCATCGTGGAGCCCGGCGGGAGTCTGCAGGCGGCCGCCATCACAACGCCGTCTCTGACTCAAACTCGCCAAACCACCAAGGAGAAGAAACCCGCCACCAGAACCCGAACCTCCAACGCCAACGAAAGCACCAAGCGACCGCCTCGTGGGCCTGATGGGTCCCACCACGCGCCCTGAGGGCAGCCGTAGCACATCGGGGCAGACGTCGTGCCTCCACGCCGCTGTGGGGCGAGCCGGAGCCGGAGGCCCTCCTGGCGCTGTGTTTGGACCGGCGGTGGTGTGGATGCACTGGACCTGTCCAGAACAAACCGCCCATCTGTGCCCAGTGATTTCATCAGAACATCGTGATTGGCCACAGTGTATCTTCGTAGAGCTGCTTTCTTGTCTCTTAAGCTCAACCAAAATTAATCACGCTACAAAATCAAGCCGCTGCTCTCACCGGCGTTCTGTACAGACATGTATTAATAACTTGTGCTTTAATGATCCGTTGTGTTGCATTGAACAGAGGATAGAAATGTCCTTATAGCATTCTGTGTATCTTTATAAGGCAAAAGTTTCAGCTTTCTGCCCATCAGATGGGTCCCACCTGCTTCCACGCTTCATGGTCCGGGTCCAGTAGAACACCTGCTGAATGTTCCTAAGTTCTGCTGCCTGACCGACGACAGCCAGGGGTTAGGGTTTGTGCTGCTTCTGCTGAATGTTGCGAGTGCTGAATGTGGGAGAAACTCTGTGAAATAACTGGAATGTCTTCATGAGAGAAAGCTTAACGATTCCGACTGGTCCTCGAACGCATCGCCTCTCTACAGGCATGAATCAGTTGACAGATGAAGAGTAAAGTTTAGTTTAAAAAGCTGAGAATAGACAAGATTTCTTAAAGTGTAACTGACCCCCTATGGAAGCAAAGCCCGCCCCCAAAAATCTCAAAATTCTAAAGTGGGCGGAGCCAGTTGGGGCGTGGCTAAGCGTGTGAATCAGCAGAGAGGCTGCAGCGGGGCTGCGGCCTTGTTGTCGGCTGAGTAACAGTTGTTGTATTTAGTCACTTAAAAAAAATTAAAAAAACAGGGACTAGCCACAAAATTTAACGCTTTTTCTCCAAAAAATTAACGGACAAATCTAGCAACTTTTTTCAAAAACGCTACTAATTTCAAATTGAGCAACTTTTTTTTTTGTTTTTAGAGCAACTTTTTCTTCTTTATTGGAGACTTTCATCGCGACATGTGAAAACACCTGCAGCTGTCAAAGACAGATGGTTTGGGGTTTGATTCCTGTGTGACAGGCATGAACCAAGCTGGAAACAAAAGGAAAATTCATCTGCAGTTCAGCCATAAGGGGGCAGCACTGAAACGGCTCCAGGCTAAATATTGAAGAATTAAACAAATTTACACTAAAATGTCCCATTGAAACACAAAGTTATCAACATTAAGGACAAAATTAGACAAATGAAACAGTTGATTTTTGGTTGTAGATGAATTGGCCTGATTCAGAGAGAATCGTCTGTCACCAGGTTCTTTCCAACTCGCAGTCTGTGTAGAAACATAAAGTCCAGTTTCAGGGAACTGCTCTCTGTCAGAATATTTTGCGGTCGGAGGGCCAAGGTCACGTGTGAGTGGGTTTCTGCGTGTCCGTTAGCTGCTAGCTGTACATTGTCGCTGTGTGCTGGGATAATGTTTGTGTTTTTTCTCCGTCTTTGTGTTAAAGCAGCTGAAACCTTCGTATTTAGAAGGCTGAACAGGCAGTGAAATGATCCGGATCATTTCCAGGTAAATGAACGAAACTGCTCGGCTTAATTAGCCTAGCTTAGCATAACGACCAGAAACGGTGGGAATGCAAATTGACACTGTGCTTGGCTTTCATTCACTTCCAAACAAACTTTCACTTTCCCATCCAACTTGCTTCATCGTGTAACCAGAAATTATTGTTTTACCTGGTAAAACAATAATGCAGTAGAAACTCATGTTTACTGATTTATTTTAATCTGCAGTTTCTGAGACAAACAGAGACCCAATGATTGAGCCCTGGAGAACTCCAGCATTGATTTGTGTTTATTATTGATGTTTATTGCTGCTGCATTTTTTTTTCTTGCCAAAAACTAACAGAAATAATCTGGGTTGTTTATCCTGTCATAAGAGTAAAAAATTGAGGTTAATTATCAAAAATAATATGATGTTGATTCAATTATATTATGTCATAGTTTAAAAACAAATCTTTACTTAGCAAGCTAAATAATAATAATTTTAAAGTAAATATTGAGTTTGGAACTAAATATTATCAAATTAAATATTTAGTTAGCAGGATAAATATTTCGCTCTCAAACTAAATAGTTTGAAACTGACATTTAAACATTTATGAATAAAATGGTGAAAATATGACTTTGAGCATTTGACCTTGACTTCTTTTCTTATGACATGATAA
This sequence comes from Poeciliopsis prolifica, assembly GCF_027474105.1. Classification (NCBI taxonomy): domain Eukaryota; kingdom Metazoa; phylum Chordata; class Actinopteri; order Cyprinodontiformes; family Poeciliidae; genus Poeciliopsis; species Poeciliopsis prolifica. The sequence continues at coordinate 1,083,930 of NW_026562469.1, read as the reverse complement.
ATAATTAAAATTATTTCTAGCTTTTTGGTTTCTCATAGTTGTAATTTGTTTCCACCTTTAGCGCTAAGCTAGGCTAACTCCACTATGGTGATTGTTCTGGACCAAAACACGATTCGTTCTCTCTATGGAAGCCAATAAAAAACACTTTAGAGAAATAAAGTGCCATGTGGCTTGCCATAGATATGACTTTGAAAGTTTTGATTTTTACTTTGAAGTTTCAGTATTTGATGTAAAGTTTCAGAATTTGGACTTTTAATGTTATAATTAAAGTCTAAATTAGGACTTTGAATCTCACAACAACTTTAAAAGTAACAGCCTTTACTGTTTTCATATTATGACTAAAAGACTAAATTATTACACTAGTGCTCATATTTCTAACTTTGTATATCATATTTATGTCCAATTATTATAATTTAGTTGGGTTTTTTTTTACTTTCTATCACAGTTATGGCTTTAAAGTCATATTTCTGATTTTGCATTCTATAAAAAGCCTAAATTAATTGCAACTTCCAAAGTCATATTTATAAGTTATGATCCACCCTGCGATTATTCCTTCCTCTGTCGTGGCACCAACGGGCCTCCATAGTTTCACTGACCTGTGGACTTGAAGTTTTGGGCTGGACAAACCTTTATCATAAAGTGCATGTTTCCTGTAGCTTGAGGCAGGTGAGGTTTTGATGCTAAATCACCAAATGTGCACTTTTTCCATCGGATGAACAAACACCTGGAGAAAACAGGTGGAGCTTTTATTTATCCTTCTTGCTGCTTGATTGGAGAATGTTTTATTTTACGCAATCCTGACTGGACGGTGCTGCGGTGATGTAACAGCTGCTGCTGCAGCTGATTGGTGGTCTGGACTCCATGCGCTCTGTGTTTTGTTGCAGTCCATGCAGCTGAGTAGGAACAGCAAACATCTGCTCTGTTTCTCATTTTTATGCATCGATCAGATTATGGTGCTGCAGACGGATATGCGTGACTAACAAATGTTTCTTATTTCCAAGGATTTCCACACATCTGAACTCTTTTGTTTATCATCATTTCTTTGTATCATTCAGTCATTTGTAATAAACTGACTCCATGCACTCTGTTGGTGAACTGCAGGGAAACGTTTTTTACTCCAGAACGCCAACGGCGTCGAAACAGAAGGAAAACAAACCCAGAAAGCAAAAACGCCAAGAAAAGATCCAAAAAATTTAACTGGAAGAGAAAAGTCACCAGAGGTCAAGAAGTTCAAACAGCGAGAGCCGGAAACACGAGATCATTAAAAACCTGATGTGAGATAAAAACGTTTTTAAAAATTCAAAGATAGGAAGAGAAATATACAACGGTAAATTTACACCAAAAAAACTCAAAGTTTGAAAACATTTTTGAAAAAAGAAAATTTTTGAGTTCAAAAAGTCACATGAGTTTCTAAAGTTGAAAATTGCTAGAAAAAAATCTGATATTTTTAGATTAATCTCAGAAAATTAATTGAAAATAACACAAAATTTCCAGAAGTCAAAATTTTTTACTTTACATACTCAGAAATTTTCAAGTTTTTTCTAGAAAATTTCTGAATCAAAAATGAATAAAACAAAACCTAAAGTCGCTCCATGGAGATTTATTCAAGTAAATCTAAAAATGTCGCCCCCTGTTGGGAGGATTTTAACAGCTAATAGATGCTTTAATCAGGCCTGAATTCAGCTGAAACAACTTTGGGTCAGAACCAGCAGCCGATCTGACTGGCGACAGAAACCAGGAAACAAAAAGAAATAACAAAATAAACTTATTTCAAACGAACCAATTTCATATGCAGAATCTGGTGGAGCTGAAAAAAGGCCAGAAAAACCAATAAATAATTCAAAATGTTCTTACAGAACAAGAACAACTGCAGCTCCAACATTTCTGGAACATTTAAGGCCTTGTTTTGGTTTTTCAAAATAAAAGCCCAGTGTCCATCAAACTATTTATTGATCTGTGAAAAATATGATTTAGAATAAATCAGGATAAGTTTCTTCCAAAAATACCAATAAAAATAAAATGAACACATCAAAAGGTTGTTTTTTATCATGAGTCCTCAGAGGTCAGAGGTCAGCCTTCCAATCATTTCAGGTGTGTTAGCTCCGCCTTTTCACCTGGGTAAAACTGGAGCCGTCAGACTCCGCCCATCACCAGCTCTGGAGGCTCCGCCCCTTCCATGGGTAGCCCTGGGCAGAAACCGGCAGCTGACGTCACTGAGGTCAGGGTCAAGGGGCAAAGTGACGGGTCGCGACCTCACCTGCCGCCTGCTGGTGGCTCTGTGTGACATCATCGCTGACATCATCGGGAGGCCAGCGGAGCTCTCCGCTCTCCACCTGGTCTGCGTCGCTGGGCTCCACCACGATGGACGGCAGCCGCCGGCAGAGCTTGGGAGCATGCTCAGTGGAGTCTGGGAACACCTGGGAGAGCCGGCCAATCAGAACGCAGCCAGAGCAGGAAGTCAATTCAGCACCAGCGGCTCGATAGAGCGGGAAACTAGCACGTTACGATGAAGCATAAAATTCATTAAAACGTTTAACGAGGTATGGAATTAGAAAAAATAAGAAACTTTCACAATATAATGAAACATAAAATTCATTAAGCTGAAGAACTTGCTTGTTGAACGAGTTTTAAATCTCCATATTTCTGGGCAAAATGTGGCAATAAAACATCCAGAAATATTTTAAAATAACGTGATTATTGCTTTTTCTGTTTCCTTTGTTATTGCTGCCTGGATGTGTTGCTGTTGTGTTTCAGGTCAGAGTGGGACCTCCTCGCTATAGATGATCTCAGAGCGGGCCTCTTTCTGATTGGTTCCCGTGCAGGTTACTCTGGGCTCATGTGGGATTTGAACCCACAGCCTCATTCAGTCATTCACCTGTAGAGAAGCTGCTTCATCTGGCGGAGCTCCGCCCACCGCCGAGTCACAGGTGTTCATCACCTGGTTGGTCATCTCAGCCAATCAGAGTTCAGGAGGCTGAGGATGATGAGAAGGAAGCAGGTTGTTCAGATTAAGTTTTCACACTGCGCTTCAACATTCATCACATTCCAACCAGAAACTGGTTACAGATGAAAATCTGAAAAGTGTGGAGTGTACTGAAAGGTGAGCAGAGACAGGCGGTGTGTGTGTTCGTGTGTGTTTGCACAAACAAATGCACACATTGTGTCTGTTGAGTGGATGTTTGTGAAAACGCATGCAAACACTGGTTCCTCAGAATCAGAACCACAGGAGAGGAAAAGTACGGAGTCACATTAGGGCCACAAAGCTAATTCAAAATGGAAAAAAATGAAACTGAAAACTTATCGTGAAATTATTTTAAACTGAAAATAAAGATTTTAAGCAAAAATATATTCAAAATTACTTTTCGAATTCAGATTTTGTTTTTTAATTTTCAGATTCGTTTTTTAGTTTCAAACTTGTTTTCTTCTAAATAAATTTCATGGCCTTATTGTAGCTCCATAGAGTCCCTCCAGCTGGGTCTCTGGGCTCTTTCAGTGGTTCTGTTGGACCGGCAGTTCGTCTCTACTCAATGAAACATTTGATTCTTGGCACCGAGCACAGAAGATTTCTTTCACCCGTCAGAAATTTGAATATTTTCCTGGAGCGGAGCCCGGACCGAACCGCTGCAGGGCGTGTGGTCCGCCAGCAGGGGGCGGCGCTGCTGCAGCAGAACGGGCGGATCGGACAGGTGAGACCAGATTCAGCAGGTAAACTAAACCTGTGGAAACTCCTGGATTATTCAGCGCTGGTATTACTCCGCTTTTTCCACTGGAGCTACAGAACCGGGCCGCCAAATCGGGTTCCCATGGCAACAGAGCAGCAGTACTGATAATCTGTAGTTTCTGCAGATTAAAGTTACTCCATCAACATGATCACATCACCGAAAACCAACCAAAACCAGCGATGGGTTTCAGATCTCAGCGTTATTTTCTGTTTCAAACATTAATTCTGTTAAAATGAAGGAAAATAAAAAAGTTTTCTCACCGTTTGATCTTTGATCCCCAGAAGAAAATGAAGCTGAAGCTGCAAAAACGCGATCAGAGAGAAACCTGCTGCTGCCCAGGGCCTCCTGCTGCTCTGAGAGGGAGGGAGAGAGAGAGAGAGAGAGAGAGAGAGAGAGAGAGAGAGAGAGAGAGAGAGAGAGAGAGAGAGAGAGAGAAACTGAGAGAGCAAGAGAGAGGGAGGGTGTGTGTATGTTTGTGTTTGTGCGCTTTGCATGAAGTCCTGATTTGACTCTGCAGGATTTGCATGGAGGAGTGTCTGTCTGTCTCTGTCTGTCTGTCTGTCTGTCTGTCTGTCTGTCTGTCTGTCTGTCTTTCTGTCTTTCTGTCTGTCTCTGTCTGTCTGTCTGTCTGTCTGTCTGTCTGTCTGTCTCTGTCTGTCTGTCTCTGTCTGTCTGTCTGTCTGTCTGTCTGTCTGTCTGTCTGTCTGTCTGTCTCTGTCTGTCTGTCTGTCTGTCTGTCTGTCTCTGTCTGTCTGTCTCTGTCTGTCTGTCTGTCTGTCTGTCTGTCTGTCTCTGTCTGTCTGTCTCTGTCTGTCTGTCTGTCTCTGTCTGTCTGTCTCTGTCTGTCTGTCTGTCTGTCTGTCTGTCTGTCTGTCTCTGTCTGTCTCTCTGTCTGTCTGTCTCTCTGTCTGTCTGTCTCTCTGTCTCTCTGTTGCTTCAGTTCTGATCCTCTTCCATCATTTTTTCCTCCAAACATGAAACATTTCCAGGTTATTTTTTCAGCTTTTTTTCTCCTGATGTCCTGAAAGTCTTTGGGGTTTTTATTCTCCTGATAAAGACATAAAACTAGTTAAGACAAACATTTCTGTTGTTTCTAAGACGCAAAACTTAAAACGAGAATCTTATACATAATAATGAGATATAAACCTGTTAAAAAGAAAAACTTAGTTTTAACTGGAAATATAAAACTCCTCAGAGTTTCTGGCATCAAGACAAATTTTATGTCACCATAACGAGAACCTTTAACATTTAGAGTCATATCACATTTCAACAAGAAGGTTTCAAGAATATACAAAATTTATTAAAACAAAAAGGGCTTTTGTAACTAAATGAGTTTTATATCTAATATCTAAAATCTTCTGTGACAAACTTTCTTGTTTTAGTTAAAACATTAAAACTAGAACATTTCTCGTTAAGAGATGAGTTAAAATGACTCAATTTCACATTTTAAAGAGATATAAAACTCTTCAAAACGTTTCTCAGAAAGGGAAAAACTCTAAACTTCGTAAAAGTGACCTCTGGTTCGGTTAAATGGTCGATGTGAGTGGAGGCCGCTCCGGAAGCATGGCATTCTGGGTAAATTCAATCAAAACAGGCGAGTTGGCTGGCGATACTGAGGTCTGTAGCCAAAGACTGGAGAGAAATGCTCCAGAATTCATGAGCAACAGAACCAGAACAGATGGAAACGGAACAAACGCTGAAGTTTTGGTTCCTACAGGAAACCGTCCTGAGAACCTGATCCGGTGTTCGTGCTGCTGTCTGGATTCTGCAGAAGTATTTCAGTAAAAAACACAAACCTCCCCATTAAACCTTCAGACAAAACCTGGACAACCTCTGATGCGGATGAAGCAATGACTGGATCAAAGCTCCACTCTGAAGCTACACTGACCTCTGCTGGTCGTTCACCGTCACTGCATCCTCCAAGACAACCAGTGATTAAACTATTTCATTAAGTTTGATGGATTAAATGTTTCAGTTCTGATTCATATTTCGAGCAGATATGATATTTAATGACTTTAAGACGTTTGATGGTGGAAAACAGAGTCACTCTTCTACACTGAGTGCACTCAGAGAATGATGATGATGAGGATGATGAGGATGATGAGGATGAGGATGCTGCAGTGGGTGAAAGTGAAAGTGTTTCGGTCTGGTTGAGATGCTGCAGGCAGGAAGCAGATCAGCTGAAGCTCATTTTCTGTTTTCTGCTCCGGTGTTTAAAGCTGCGTTCAGATGATCCGGCTGTGACGTCACAAACATGGAGGCTGGTCCTGTTAGCGTGACCAGAGAGGATCAACCAGGTCAGATCCGTCACCGTGGAAACTGATTCAATATCTGATCTGATCTCTGCAGCAGAACCAGAACCGGACCAGAACCTGAGGACATGTGGAGGAGCCTGAAGAGCAAGAAGGGTAATATTATTATTATTATTATTATTATTATTATTATTATTATTATTATTATTATTATTATTATTATTATTATTTTATTGTGGTGCATATGTAATTCTGGAAGATGCAGTATTTCTATGAATGGCCACCAGGGGGCATCAGAGGCGGCCTTGGATTAGACCGTAAACTGAACGGAGCTGAACCTGAAAACTGATTGATCCGCTCATCAGCAGATTATCAGTCAATAATTAGCTGATTATCGATCTTTCAAACAGCTGAGAGGAAATCATCTGGACTGAACTGAAATGCTGGTTGTGCCGCGTTTGTGATGCGTACTGGTGGCCTTCCTCTGGAGGAGGAGGAGGAGGAAGAGGAGGAAGAGGAGGAAGAAGTTAGGTTTTGTCATGATGCGGATCTAAAGGAAACTGAAAGTGTTTGGGACCAGAGATGCTCACTGTCTGATCTTTAACTCATCGCTGGAGAGCCGCTTTATCTGCTTCTCACTGAAACAGGAAGTCTCTCATTTGTCACTTCCGGGTCTCTCATTTGCCCTCATGAAAAGAAAAAAACAACATTTATATAATAAATTCTAGTTTTAATGCATCGCAGTAGAACAGAAAATGATGGCGATGAACAACTGACCCCGCCCTCACCGCCGCTAACCCCGCCCCTGGCACCGGCCCAGTCCGGCAGAGAAGCGGACCGCTCGGGGAGATGAGAGGAGGTATGGCGGAGCTCCGCTCCAACTTTACTGGGTTTTGGGTTCTAAAGGTTCTGATGGTGTGTTTGTGGGAGATGATGAAGGTGAGGCGGTTCTAACTCCTCTTCATCGCAACTTTTCAGTCACATTTCAGCGAGCAGACCCCGAACGGGCCCAGTTTTCACCGCTCAATGTTTCTGTCTGTCCGGAGGTTTCGGACTGGTTCCGAAACGGATCCGGACCGGTTCTGGACTGGTTCCGAACTGGTTCAATAGGCTGTGATGTGGTGTCAGAATGCAGCTGCTGTAATCTTTATTGTTTAACAGGATTTGTGGATAAATAGTTTTTAGTTGTTTTTCTTATAAATTCTGAGGCTTTAAAGAAAAATGAATCCATTTCTTTTTACTTTGACTTTTAACTGACATATTATTAAACTCAAACTAACAAATGCAGAATATTTTTTTAACATTTTTATCGATTTTTTGTTTCAAAAATCTAAAATGTGATTTTTGAAACAGAACTGTTAGAATAACGTGTAATTCAAATATTTACAAATACAGATGTAATATGGAAATGTTATATGTATTCAATTAAATTAAAATCTAGATAAAAAAGACAAAGTTTAAGTATTTTTATAAATTAATTTTTATATTCAGTAGGTCATAATAATAATCTAATTGTTATAATTTATTAAAAAATATATTTATTTTGTGAAATTGAATTAATTTAACGTAACACAGCCAGTAAATGCTATGTTATTATTTTTTTTCAGGGGGTCATAATAATCTATAACAAGAATTAATTAAAAATGTATAAAAATGTCTTTTCTGTGTATGAATCGAGTGTTTCCCTGATGTACAGCAGGGGGCGCCGATGAGAACCCCGGGGGGACCCGGAAGACGCCAAGCTGAAGATTCCTGCAAAGATCTGGAGCCACCGCAAGAAGAGCCAACATGGAGGTCAGAGCCGCAAACAGAAACTCTGAGGCCTGAGACAGATTCTCTAGAGAAACAGGAAGTCTTGCATCAAAATGTCTGGAAAAAAGAAACATTTTGAGATCAATTGAAACAACAACTAGAAACCCAAAAAGTTTTGTCTTTGAAAAGTTCATATTTGACAAAAAAAAAAAAAAAAAAATAATAAAACAAGGAAACATTTTAATATGTCAAGTGTCAAATTTTATTGAAAATTTTCTGAATTTCAAAAGTAGAAAATTTTTCAGTTTTGGAAATTTTCTAAGTTTTGAAACAAATTTTTTTCTAGAAGTTATTTGACTTTTCTTCCAGCAAATTTTTGACTTCCAAAAGTCCGAAATGTCCCTGTTGTTTTTTATTTAGTAACATTTCTGAGATGTGTTGCTAGTCCGTCGTCTTTAGACCTGGTAAAATCATTTAGATGGAAGAGCTGCAGCCTCTGTGTGTCCGTGTCGCTTCCTGCAGGCGACCAGCTGGACGGCGGGCAGGAGGAGCAAGAAGAGGAGCAGCAGGAGGAAGAACGGCTGGATGACCTCAGCAGGAAGCTGATCCTCAAGGAGGAAGAGCTCTTCACCCGGGACGACCGCAGCGAGGAAGAGGAGGACCAGCTGCTGAAGGACCTGGAGTCTCTGAGCGTCCGGGTCTGGATGGCTGTCCAGAGTAGCTTTGACGCCACGGCGCCCCCTGCTGGACGGCCGGACGATCTGAGGAGCGCCGTGGACGCCATCCTGCAGCAGGAGACACAGGACAAGCGCTGGACAGAGCGTACCATGGACAGCGCCCCCGTCTGGCGACCGCTGAGGTGGCTAAAGACGCACAACCTGCTGCTGCAGAAAATGGTGGAAAAAAGACTGAAGGACGCAGGAGAGGATGAGACAGGAGACATTGGACAGCTGTCCTCTGTCACCAAGAGACAGGTGATGATGGATGGATGGATGGATGGATGGATGGATGGATGGATGGATGGATGATGGATGATGGATGGATGATGGATGGATGGATGGATGGATGGATGATGAATGATAGATGGATAGATGGATGATGGATGGATGGATGGATGGATGGATGGATGATGGATGGATGATGGATGGATGATGGATGGATGATGGATGATGGATGGATGATGGATGATGGATGATGGATGGAT